>NC_088399.1:42571419-42706419 GCF_034236695.1 Oncorhynchus nerka
TGCATATTCTCATTCACCCCCTTAGATTGGTGTGTATTCGGTAGTTGTTGGGGAATTGTTAGATTACTTGTTAGATTTTACTGCACTGCTAGAACTAGAAGCACAAGCATTTCGCTACACTCGCATTAACATCTGCTAACCATGTGCATGTGACCAATAAAAATCGATTTGATTTGATTTTATAGCCTGTTTTAGAGGAATGTCATTATCGAATATTGAAAGAGCTTTCATTGTCTGCTTATATGCCCACTTTATTCATCCCTCGGTTCTGACTTAGTGTACAGGAAGAATACTGTAAGAACAGCCCGTGTTCTGAATTCTGTCCCTGTACATTTCAAAAGTGCTGAACAAATATTTATATTGACGACATCCATCCCAGCTCGCTCATTAATGTCTTAATCGAAATTACAGATTGCCTCTTATCACTCGTCGTTCCCTTATGCCATAGTTTGTACATCTCAATTGTCAGTAGAAACCACATTTGTTTAAGCAAGTCAACCATATCAGCTATGTTTTTTACAAAGGGTGTAAATGAGGCTGAATGAACTGTTTGGCTGCCAGACAAGGCTCCGCTGATAGCCAGGTGTAGCAGTGGTAAGATGTTGGGACTGCTGTTGGGACAGCTTTATGTCGGCCCTAACAGTTTGTGGGCACCGTTTGTCACTGTTATAGTCCAATGAATGTATTGTTTAGTGTTGTGTTGTGGCTCTGCTGGCATGCATCATTTATTTGACTGTCCTATATTAAGAAAACCATTATTTACGTCACTTTACTCAAACACACATAAAAAAAAATACTATACACCAACCCACTTTGAGACTGTACCACACTTCCTCCTCCTTTGACAGACCCATAAAGACCCATACCTGAGTTGGGGACGATGAGGTGCCCCCCTAGAGAGTTGAAGGAGCCCAGGGCGGTACAGGAGGGGTCCCTGGTACCGGTACGGAGCAAAGTCTGGGTTTGGGTCCTCCTCCCCATGGTGTCCCCATCCAGCAGGCAACGGGGCAGCTTGGGGGAGAAGTCAGACAGGTCCTCGGAGGGGGTGACCAGACCAGAGGAGTTGTAGACCTTGATCTTCAGGTTGGGCAGGGGGTCCAGGAGGGGGGAGTTGGTCATGGGGATCTTGTCGGCTACGTCGTGGAGGGCGTAGACGGGTCCACGGTACATGGCTGCCGCAGAGGTCAGGTCAGGGGGTGCCGTCAGGATGTCAGCTGGGGACAGGAGAGGAAAACGCTGACGTCAGTGGTAAGACTAGGGTGTAAAGGAGAGGTGCAGCCAGACCAACACACCATTAGGACCAGTCAGTATTGACCTGTTAAAGGCCTATAATGCAGCCGTTTTTATGTCAATATAAAATCATTTCATGTGTAACATTGGCCTTCATAATGGATTCCCATTGACGAAAAATAGCTTTTTAGAAAAAAACTTTCTCAAGCAAGACTTTTGCTGGTCTGTCTGGGATCGGTCTAAGTGGGGAGGGGCTAACTGAAAATGTGCTGTTATTGGCAGAGAGGTTTGGAACTCTCTTTGTTATTGGTCTATTAACCAATTTACTGCCTGGTGATGTGAAGCCAAAACGCTCGCCCATGCAAACATGCTGATCCTGTGTAGATTGTACAGGAAATAGCACATTTCTTCACACTTTTACAGTGTTAGTTTTATCAGCTGTTGTTCACCATGATATGAAACATAGGAAAAAACAGACTTTTGACGGTACTGGGCCTTTAAGAGGTTTTGGGTAACATTTATTTTTAGCTTTCGGTTACCTTTTTTTGCGGGGTTACGCGGCTGGAAATCAGCTCTGTCCTGCTTAAACTCTACTAAACTGTGTAGAGTTATGTGTTTACTTGACAGCTCTACACATAAACCGTGTGAAGAGTCCTGTTGCTCAGAGCTCCTAACTATAGCTCTGCAGCACGGTGTGTCATAAGGAACAGATGGCATCATTATATAGCAGTTTACTTAACAGGTACACACATGAATATTCATGATGGGTGTTGAGTGGGCCGGTGGGGACTGTTACAGTAACAGCCTCTGTGTCTTCACACTGCTCCTCATCCTCTCTACCTTACACAGTGTAAGAGAAATTGAAATCATGTAAATATGTATTTACCACTATGGTAAATAGCTAACGGTGCGAGTGAGCCTATTTTTAGTGAGCCTATTTGGATTCAAGATCAAAATCCACATTGTGTCGTCGTCATGCGGCGTGTTTACCTGAGGGCTGACGTCAAGGCACAGAGAGGTAAATGAAACACCTGTAGTCTGGTCTAATGTCTCTCATTGTCTCTATTTCTCTCTAACGGCCAGGTGCAGGCTGCCATAGCAACCCGAGTTGGTTGATATAAGCTTTAGGGGTCCTTGGAACTGGCATCTCTTTTTATATCCCTCTACCTGTCTCTGAACTGGCATCTCTTTTTATATCCCTCTACCTGTCTCTGAACTGGCATCTCTTTTTATATCCCTCTACCTGTCTCTGAACTGGCATCTCTTTTTATATCCCTCTACCTGTCTCTGAACTGGCATCTCTTTTTATATCCCTCTACCTTTCTCTGAACTGGCATCTCTTTTTATATCCCTCTACCTGTCTCTGAACTGGCATCTCTTTTTATATCCCTCTACCTGTCTCTGAACTGGCATCTCTTTTTATATCCCTCTACCTGTCTCTGAACTGGCATCTCTTTTTATATCCCTCTACCTGTCTCTGAACTGGCATCTCTTTTTATATCCCTCTACCTGTCTCTGAACTGGCATCTCTTTTTATATCCCTCTACCTTTCTCTGAACTGGCATCTCTTTTTATATCCCTCTACCTGTCTCTGAACTGGCATCTCTTTTTATATCCCTCTACCTGTCTCTGAACTGGCATCTCTTTTTATATCCCTCTACCTGTCTCTGAACTGGCATCTCTTTTTATATCCCTCTACCTGTCTCTGAACTGGCATCTCTTTTTATATCCCTCTACCTGTCTCTGAACTGGCATCTCTTTTTATATCCCTCTACCTGTCTCTGAACTGGCATCTCTTTTTATATCCCTCTACCTGTCTCTGAACTGGCATCTCTTTTTCTCTCTCTCTACCTGTCTCGGAACTGGCATCTCTTTTTATATCCCTCTACCTGTCTCTGAACTGGCATCTCTTTTTATATCCCTCTACCTGTCTCTGAACTGGCATCTCTTTTTATATCATCTCTTTTTCTCTCTCTCTACCTGTCTCTGAACTGGCATCTCTTTTTATATCCCTCTACCTGTCTCTGAACTGGCATCTCTTTTTCTCTCTCTCTACCTGTCTCGGAACTGGCATCTCTTTTTATATCCCTCTACCTGTCTCTGAACTGGCATCTCTTTTTATATCCCTCTACCTGTCTCTGAACTGGCATCTCTTTTTCTCTCTCTCTACCTGTCTCTGAACTGGCATCTATTTTTATATCCCTCTACCTGTCTCTGAACTGGCATCTCTTTTTCTCTCTCTCTACCTGTCTCTGAACTGGCATCTCTTTTTATATCCCTCTACCTGTCTCTGAACTGGCATCTCTTTTCTCTCTCTCTACCTGTCTCGAACTGGCATCTCTTTTTATATCCCTCTACCTGTCTCTGAACTGGCATCTCTTTTTATATCCCTCTACCTGTCTCTGAACTGGCATCTCTTTTTCTCTCTCTCTACCTGTCTCTGAACTGGCATCTCTTTTTATATCCCTCTACCTGTCTCTGAACTGGCATCTCTTTTTCTCTCTCTCTTCCGGTCTCTGAACTGGCATCTCTTTTTCTCTCTCTACCTGTCTCTGAACTGGCATCTTTTTCTCTCTCTCTACCTGTCTCTGAACTGGCATCTCTTTTTCTCTCTCTCTACCTGTCTCTGAACTGGCATCTCTTTTTCTCTCTCTCTACCTGTCTCTGAACTGGCATCTCTTTTTCTCTCTCTCTACCTGTCTCTGAACTGGCATCTCTTTTTATATCCCTCTACCTGTCTTGGAACTGGCATCTCTTGTTATACCCCTCTACCTGTCTCTGAACTGGCATCTCTTGTTATACCCCTCTACCTGTCTCTGAACTGGCATCTCTTTTTATCTCTCTCTCTGTCCATCGCCTGACTTAATCACCCCAGCCTAAATCTAACATCACCCTCTCCACCGAAATATCAAACTGTTCAAGCCACATGCCTCCATCTCCCTACTTCCCCCAGTCCCAACCTTTTAGCACGGCCTCTGTCCTCAGCCCAGTCAATCCTGTCCTGACCAAATCTAATTACAGTTGAATACACCACACACAGAGAGACGTAATTAAGCCTTAATGATAGCTGCTAGATTGCCCTCCCTCCCTACTTCCTAGTGACCGGCATTCTAATAGAGCCAGTCTCATCACTTCGCCTACACAAACATCCTGGGTAACCTTTCTCTGCTCCCACCTCATCTCATCTGCAGTCAAACACCACCATCTGCATTCAGATCATTATCTCTGACACACATCCGCTTTCAGCGTGTCTGAGCCAATTAGGTCTGTCTGTCTCAGCAGGTTAATGATATGGGCAGAGAAGTCAACTTCCTGGTAGAGACCTCATCATTAACACGTCACACAGACAGGGAGGTTGTGCGACACTCATTTATCACCTGTTATTCTGATACGAAAATACACAAACACACCCCTCCTCCTACCTGTTCGGGCCGTCTTGATGCTGACGGGCTGGAAGCCCCCGTTGAGGGCCGAGGTGTCTATGATGTCAGAGTCAAAGTCGCGGTGGTTCTTCCTGTAGACGAACAGCGCCACGATGACGGAGATGACCAGACACATGATCACAGCGATGACGACGCCAACGTACAGCGCAACGTCATCTGTACTGGGGGCAGCTGGCGGGAGAGAAGAGGAGAGAGAGAGAAAGAGAGAGAGAGTCTCTTTAAATATGTAATCACCTCATAGGGTACATTTAACTCCATTAGTCACGTGATAGGCAGTTGTATTATCAGTCTTCTAATAAATACTGTCTTCTAATAAAGACAGTATCAGTACCCCAATATCCTGCTCATTGAGTATTTAATAACATCAGTCACTCATCAACATACTATGAATTCATTCTGGTCCATTATATACAATTCCACCTTTGCATCACACGCCCTTCTAGAAAAAGACATGTGGGTGTTGTTGGAGTATATGCACTGCACATGGAATGTTCAAGGACATAGTGAAATGTCAAACCCGTACTGGTCCAATGTCCTGATAATGACAGTTTAATGTGCCAGGGGTTTAGAGTTGAAATGAAGGGCAGATTAAATAGGCAGCATTACAGAGAGCGAGCGAGAGAGAACAGAGAGAGATAGAGAGAAAGACAAAGAGAGAGAGAGAGAGGAAAGAAAGAAAGAGAGAGAGAAAGAGAAAGAAAGAGAGAGAGAAAGAGAGAGAGAAAAATAGAGAGAGAGGGAAAGAAATCGAGAGAGAGAGCGAGAGAGAGCGAGAGAGAGCGAGAGAGAGCGAGAGAGAGCGAGAGAGAGCGAGAGAGAGAGAGAGAGAGAGAGAGAAAATAGTGTGAGAGAGAGAGATAGAAAAACGAGAGAGAGAGGGAAAGAAATCGAGAGAGAAAGAGAGAGAGTAAGCGAGAAGAGAGATAAAGAGAGAGCGAGAGAGAGAGAGCGAGAAAAAGAGAGAAGAGAGAGAAAGAGAGAGAGAGAGAGAGAAAGAGACTATAGAGGGGTGGGATATTGTATGACATGCATGAAAGCATTCCCCGTACCATGGTATGCATTACCATTAGCTCTGAATAACACAGTCACTACAGTACAGTAATAGCATAGATCAATGACACATCTGTGAAGCATAGGTTGTAACAAGCAGATCAAAACCCTGGTTCAAAAAGATATGTTGGTCAGCTGTTAATTACAGGGACCTGTGATTGAGTACATACACTAACATTCCTCTATTTCTCCAGCTTTGTTCTCTCATTTCTCTGATAAGATCTAGAAATATATTTCTCCTTTCATCTCTCCCTCCCAGAGCTTTTCTTCCAGCTGAGGAATGGGTGATTTTAAGAGCAGAGGTTTGGTTCTGTTCGTTCTAATGGCTGTGGAACCCAGACTGTAATGACAAGCCATCATTATAGTGGGACAGTTGAAGATGGATGGCCTTGGAAACAGTGTCAAAGCCTTTTGTGATGTTGGTAATTGTAAAGAATATCCGTCACTGTCAAAAAACTGACATGCGAAAAATAGAGCCTTCTTTACAGGTGTCTAAATGCCACTGGAAAAGTGTGTGTGTGTGCGGGGGAGTGTGTGTGTGTGGGGGAGTTTGTGTGTGTGTGTGTGTGTGTGTGTGTGTGTGTGTGTGTGTGTGTGTGTGTGTGTGTGTGTGTGTGTGTGTGTGTGTGTGTGTGTGTGTGGGGAGTGTGTGCGGGGAGTGTGTGTGTGTGGGGGAGTGTGTGTGTGTGGGGGTGTGTGTGTGTGTGTGTGTGTGTGTGTGTGTGCGTGCGTGTGCGGGGAGTGTGTGAGAGAGAGGGAGAAAGACAGAGAAAGTTAGAGGAGGGGGACAGAGAGGGACAAAGAGGGAGCGAGAGACAGAGGGGAGAAAAAACAGTAAGAGAGAGGCGAGAGAAAGAAAGAAAGAAAGACAGACAGAGGAGAGCAGAGAGAGGAGAGAGAGAACAAAGGATTTCAAGCCGTGTATGGTGAGATGTCGTGAGGGAAAAATCAACACTAGTAGATGGGAGTCCATAAATGATCAGTAATCAAAAGAGAACATCATGGTACAAAGGCTCAGATCAAAGAGCCATTGATGGCTTCATACTGTATGACTGGAAAATGGATTCCAAATGCTGTTGATCAATGGTGTACCAGTAGATGGCAGTACTAACCACTACTCCAGCCCCCACAGCCATAAATCACTAACCGGTATGAACGTTGGACCATTTGCGTATATTAGCCTGATGTCTTTAAGTGATGCAGATGGCACTCAATCTGAGTCCTCTATTTTCACATGCGGGGGTGGGAGGCAGAGGGGGCAAGAGGGAGTACTTAGGCAGCAGAAGAAATGTTCTGGGAGAACGGAAAAGTATGGCAAATGGAAATATGCGCTGTAGGCTATTTCTCGCATTACGTGCCGTTCTGTCGAAGGGTATAGGATGTCAGTGTTGTTGTCTACAGTATCATAGTGCAGTGCTGCTGTCGAGTTTAGTCTTTCTACTGTCTGTTTGAGTATAGTCATCCTCAGCTGGTTGGGCATTCGTTCAGACAATGTTTAAAGGCACTAATCAGCGTCCAGGATCAAAGCGGTGCTGCCCGCTGCCCTTCACACACACAGTGTAATGATGGTGAGCCAACACATTAATATCCTGAACGCAGCCCTGCCCCAGAGAAGAGCAGCCTTTTGACCCCGACATCATCTGAATTGACCCAGCCTTGACCCTGACATTATTTGTATTTTTGCACTGTCTCTATGCACACTCAAAGGACTCTACACACACACACACACTGCTGCTACTCTGTTGATCATATATCCTTACCCCTATACATATCTACCTCCATCACTCCAGTATACCTGTCCCCTTCCCCCTATACATATCTACCTCTATCACTCCAGTATCCCTGTCACCTTCCCCCTATACATATCTACCTCTATCACTCCAGTATCCCTGTCACCTTACCCCTACACATATCTACCTCTATCACTCCATTTCCCTGTCACCTTCCCCTTATACATATCTACCTCCATCACTCCATTATCCCTGTCACCTTACCCCTATACATATCTACCTCCATCACTCCATTATCCCTGTCACCTTACCCCTATACATTTCTACCTCCATCACTCCATTATCCCTGTCACCTTCCCCCTATACATATCTACCTCTATCACTCCATTATCCCTGTCCCCTTACCCCTATACATATCTACCTCTATCACTCCATTATCCCTGTCCCCTTACCCCTATACATATCTACCTCTATCACTCCATTATCCCTGTCCCCTTACCCCTATACATATCTACCTCTATCACTCCATTATCCCTGTCACCTTACCCCTATACATATCTACCTCCATCACTCCAGTATGCCTGTCACCTTACCCCTATACATATCTACTTCTATCACTCCATTATCCCTGCACATTGTAAATATGATACTGGAACTGACCCTGTATGTAGTATGCTTACTTACTTACTTTATCGTGTTCTTCTTAATTCTTATTTTTATTTCTCGTGTGTTTTTGTTCTACCTTATGTTATGTTTAGCACTACATCGATATTGAATACAATTACTGAATTGTTGGGTTTTAGAGCTGGCGAGAAAGGTGTTTCACTGTACGTGTGTACGTGACATTAAAACCTGAAACATCAGGCGGGGAGATACATCGGCTCGCTATTTAAAGGGAAACGCTTTTAGTGGCCATTTCACAAATAACATCTTGGGTTAGGAAGGTTATGTATTTGCCATAAGTGCACAGCGCCATGCGAACACTAGGATTAAAACGCCACAATACAATAACAGATCATGCTACTTTGGTTGAAGGTTTATGAATATGGCAAGAATATGGCAGATGCCGTGTGGGGATTCCAGTACGCAGGCATTTTAAAACATTCACTTCTTTCAACCCCTATCAGCTCCCCCTATACAGCCCTCAGTATACCCCTTGTCTGAACATAGACATCACATTAAAGACAGCAGATTCTCCACAGATACATATGTTAGGCCACTAATCCCCACTCTGACACGCAGCAGAGGAGAGAACAAAACCGCCAGAAGTCTGAAAATGCCATTTCACTGTGCTCCCTTTGCCAAGCTCCCCTGTAGTTATTTAGCATATATCCCCACCTTCGAGGAATCTCCTATCCGTGCTTTGATGATAGAAGGCAGCAACCTGCTAAGTGCGAGCATTAAAATGTATCACTTAGATTAATACATCCCTTTGAACACGAGCAACTGTCGGAAAAGGAGAAAAATCAAACACTTCATTTTCTACGTAGAGGCGGAGCCCGAGAAAGAGGTAAAAGAGAGAGCGAGAGCAGACAGAGGTGTAATATTTCAGGCAGACTCGGTGCCTCAGTCTTGGATGGACTCAACTAATAAAATAAAAAAATGGACAACCTGACCAGAGAGGTCTAGGATCTTAAGAACAGTTTGCAGTTCTCCCATAGAGAGGTGGATGTCCTGAAAGAGACTGGTAGCCAGATGACAACAAACTGTGACTCCAAGCGAGACGGCATAAGCACTGTCTGTGAATCATCATTACAGATGACTGGGGAAACAGAGAGACACAATCCAGGAGGAGTAACATGGTTGTGGATGGCATAGAGTCTTCACATGAGACCTGAATGGAGTCTGAGGAGAAAGTCTGAGGAAAAATGTTCACTGAAAAGCTGCAGATCAGAGGAAGATTGAGGTGGAGCGCGCCCACAGGTCTGGAAAACCTGCAACCAACCCAGATGACACACCCAGGCTAATAGTGGTCAAGTTCCTAAGGTTTAAGAACAAGATGGCTGTTCTGGAGAGAGCCAAGAACTTGAGAGGAACCAACATCTTCCTTAATGAGGACTACTCGAAAGTTTTACACCAGAGGCGGAAATAACTTATCCCAGCCATGAAAGCTGCCAGAGAGCGTGGGGACATTGCTTACATCCACTACAACAGGCTCATTGAGTGAGAGAGCCTAGCTTCCGGGAATGAGAGAGCCTAGCTTCCGGGAGTGAGAGAACCTAGCTTCCGGGTCACTAGCTTTAGCCCCACATCCCAAACACACACATACACTAACTGACACTCACAAGTGCCTGATTGACTGACTCTATTAGCCCGAACAATGTCCTTGCCAACCGTTGTGTGTTTATTTTTTTTCTTCATATTATGTCCATCTCCGATACCCACGAAAGAGTTTAAAATAGCATATATTAATATACACCGAGTGTACAAAACATTCAGAACACTCTTTCCTAACTCTTTCCATGACATACAGTGCATTAGGAAAAGTATTCAGACCCCTTGACTTTTTCCACATTTTGTTACATTACAGCCTTGTACCCCATAAAACACAATACCTCATAATGACAAAGTAAAAACAGGTTTTAAGAAATGTTTGCAAATGAATAAAAAAATTAAAAAACAGAAATACCTTATTTACATAAGTATTCAGACCATTTGCTAAGAGACTCGAAATGGAGCTCTGGTGCATCCTGTTTTCCATTGATCTTCCTTGAGATGTTTGTACAACTTGATTGGAGTCCACCTGTGGTAAATTCAATTGATTGGACATGATTTAGAAAGATACACACCCATCTATACAAGGTCCCACAGTTGACAGTGCATGTCAGAGCAAAAACCGAGCAATGAAGTCGAAGGAATTGTCCGTGGACATCCGAGACAGGATTGTGTCAAGGCACAGATCTGGGGAAGGGTACCAAAACATTTCTGCAGCATTGAAGGTCTCCAAGAACACATTGGCCTCCATCATTCTTAAATAAAAGAAGCAAGGAACCACCAATACTCTTCCTAGACCTGGCTGCCCGTCCGAATTGTGCAATCGGGGGAGAAGGGCCTTGGTCAGGGAGATGATCAAGAACCTGATGGTCACTCTGACAGAGCTCCAGAGTTCCTCTGTGGAGATGGGTGAACCTTACAGAAGGACAACCATACTGCAGCACTCCTCCAATCAGGCCATTATGGTAGAGTGGCCAGACGGAAGCCACTACTCAGTAAAAGGCACATGACAGCCCGCTTGGAGTTTGCCAAAAGGCACCTAAAGGACACTCCGAGCATGAGAAACAAGATTGAAACCAAGATTGAACTCTTTGGCCTGAATGCCAAGTGTCACGTCTGGAGGAAACCTGGCACCATACCTACGGTGAAGGATGGTGGTGGCAGCATCATGCTGTGGAGATGTGTTTCAGCAGCAGGGACTGGGAGACTAGTCAGGATTGAGGGAAAGATGAATGGATAAAAGTACAGAGAGATCATTGATGGAAACCTGCTTCAGAACACTCTGGACCTCAGACTGGGGTGAAGATTCACCTTCCAGCAGGACAACGACCCTGAGCACACAGCCAAGACAAGGCAGGAGTGGCTTCAGGACAACTCTTTGAAAGTCCTTGAGTGGCCAGATCCTGGACATCCAACCTGACAGAGCTTGAGAGGATCTGCAGAGAAGTATGGGAGAAACTCTCCAAATACAGGTGTGCTAAGCTTGTAGTGTCATACCCAAGAAAACTCAACGTTGTAATCGCTGCCAAAGGTGCTTCAACAAAGTACTGAGTAAAGGTTCTGAATACTTACGTAAATGTGATATTTCAGTTTATTATTAATACATTTGCAAACATTTCTAAAAACCTATTTTGGCTTTTTTATTAATGTGTGTAGATTCAATTTTTTTTCTACCATTTTCGAATAAGGCTGTAACGTAACAAAATGTGGAAAAGGTCAAGGGGTCTGAATTTTTTCCGAATGCACTGTAGACTGACCTGGTGAATCCAGGTGAAAGCTATGATTCTTTATTGATGTCACTTGTTAAATCCACTTCAATCGGTGTAGATGAAGGGAAGGAGGCAGGTTAAAGAAGGATTTCCAAGCCTTGAGACAATTGAGACATGGACTTTGTATGTGTGCCATTCAGAGGGTGAATGGGCAAGACAAAAGGGTATGGTAGCCAGGCACACCCGTTTGAGTGTGTCAAGAACTGCAACGTTGCTGGGTTTTTCACACTCAACAGTTTCCCATGAGTATCAAGAATGGTTCACCACCCAAAGGACATCCAGCCAATTTGACACAACTGTGGGAAGCATTGGGGTCAACATGGGCCAGTGTCCCTGTGGAACGCCTTCAACACCTTGTAGAGCCCATGCCCGTGTGAATTATGGCTGTTCTGAGGGCAAAAGGGATGCAACTGAATATTATGTTAATATTAACGTTTCACCCAGTGTATGTAGCCTTAGAAATAAGATTCATGAAATCAATAACTTGCTAAGATCAGATAACATTAATATACTGTCCATCTTTGAGACTCAGAGAATTCCTTTGATTATACAGCAGTAGCAATGCAGGGATATAAGATCTACAGAAGAGACAGGAATGCCTATGGGGGAGGTGTTGCTGCATATATTCAGAGCCATATTACTGTCCACAGAAGAGACAGGAATGCCTATGGAGGAGGTGTTGCTGCATATATTCAGAGCCATATTCCTGTAAAGCTTGGAGAGGATCTTATGTCTAATGCTGGTGAAGTGTTGTGGTTGCAGGTTCACCTGCCTCATCTAAAGCCTATTATTTTGGGGTGATGTTCGAGGCCACCAACTGTTAACATTCATTATCTGGATATGTGTGCAATGCTTGATACATTGTTTGATTTTAACAGAGTTGAATTGTTCATGAAGCTGTCCACTCGAGAGGAAGCTACTCATTATAACCAGTGTCTGTAATCTAGTTCAGGTTATTAATCAACCTACCAGGGTATATACAAACAGTACAGGAACTATATCATCCATGTGTATTGATCACATTTTCACCAATGCTGTAGAGCTCTGCTCTGAAGCTGTATCCATACACATTGGATGTACTGGCCATAATATAGTGTCCATAGAAAAGCCAAAGTTCCAAAGGCGGGGCCTAAAATAGTGTATAAGAGATCATACAAAGCTTTTGTACTGATTCCAATGTGTCACGCCCTGACCTTAGATACTTTTTTATGTCTCTATTTTGGTTTGGTCAGGGCGTGAGTTGGGGTGGGCATTCTATGTTTTGTGTTCTATGTTTTCTATTTCTGTGTGTTTGGCCAGGTGTGGTCTCAATCAGAGGCAGCTGTCTATCGTTGTCTCTGATTGAGAACCATACTTAGGTAGCCTTTTCCCACCTGTGTTTTGTGGGTAGTTATTTTTGGTTTTTGTGTCTGCACCAGACAGAACTGTTTCAGTTCATTCGTTCTCTTTGTTGTTTTTGCATTTCAGTGTTCAGTTCTATTAAAATAGCATGAACTCTTACCACGCTGAGCTTTGGTCCACTTCTTCAAACAGCCGTTACATAATGTTAAATATAAAAAAATATCTGTTGGTTTGATATGTGTAATGTGGAGCATTCAGATGCTGCACTTGATGCATTTCTGAAATAGTTTCTTCCAGTTATTTATAAGCATGCAACTATTACGAAACGGACTGTTACAACTGTTAAGGTTCCATGGATGGATGAGGAATTGAAAAGATGTATGGTTGAGAGGCACGAGGCAAAAGGAGTGAGGAATAAGCCTGGCGGCACATCTGATTGGTAAATGTACTGTAAATTGAGAAATGTGACTCAACTGAACAAAAACAAATGGTATTAAAAAACCAAGATAAATTACATAAAGAATGATGTGAAAAAGCTTGAGGTTTTCTTTAATGGAATGTTAAACATGTAAAGTATGGTGCACCGCAGGGCAGCTCTCTTGGTACTCTTTTCTATTTTTAACAATGATCTGCCACTGGCATTAAACAAAACCTGTGTGTGTATTTAGTGAAATCAATGCAGCCCTAAACAGAGTTTCTGTCAGTTTTAGAATGGCTTGCTGGTAATAAACTAGTCCTGAACATCTCTCAAACTAAGAGCATTGTATATGTTACAAATCATTCACTAAATTCTACACAGCTGAATCTGATGATGAATAATGTGGCTGTTGAGCAAGTTGAGGAGGCCACATCACTTTGTGTTACCTTGAAATGTAAACTGTCATGGTTGATTCAATGGTTATAAAGACGCGGCACTGACACACATACTTACCCCACCAGACATGCCACCAGGGGTCTTTTCACAGTCCCCAAATCCAGAACCAATTCAAAAAACCTACAGTATTATATAGAGCCATGATTGCATGGAACTCCCTTCCATCAAAGATTACTAAAGTGATCAGCAAACAGATAAAGCAACAACGCCTCTCCCCTATTTGACATAGATATTATGTGTATATACTGATATGTACGCTATGTGTGCCGTTTTACATTTATGTAATTCTGTCCTTGAACTGTTCTTGTCTATTAATATAATGTATTATTTAATGTTTCATGTTTTGTGTGGACCCCAGGAAGAGTAGCTGCTGCTATCGTAACAGCTAATGGGGATCCTAATAAAATACCAAATCCCTGTGGACTGGGGTAAGACAGTGGCAGGCTGGCAGTGTAGAGACAATGAGCACCAACATGATAGAAGGGCACTACCAGCCAAGGGTACGAGGGCCAGTCAGGGTGAAAACAGATAGTCAAGCAGCCAAGGTACGCGATACGAGAGAGAGCAGAGAGACAGAAAGGTAGAGAGAGGGACCTACCACAGGAGGCTAGGGGGAGTGAAAGAAGGAGGGTGAGGCATGGCAGGGTACAGGGCAGTGATTATGGAGGACAATTGGAAATAAGGTTGACACTTTATTTGACAGGGTATATATAAGGTCTTTATGCACCGTCATCTGACCAAATAACTATGTAAAAGCATCATTGCGAATCGGAAAGAGGAGCAATGTTTGCAAATGCCTGGTTGCTAGATGCTTGTTATGCAGATACTGTAAAGACCTCATGCATATACCTCGCCATTAAAGTGTGTCTGTGAAAAAAAGAAGAAAAAAGGAATGGATACATAAATAAAAACAATAACTCACATGGATATCCCAAATCAATCTTGTCTTTGTTGAATTCAGAGGACTTCTGATAAAAGGAACCTTGGGGAGAGGAGGGAGAGGAGGGAGAGGAGGGAGAGGAGGGAGAGGAGGGAGAGGGGGAGGAGGTGGGACGGGAGGATGAAAATCAAATTTAAAATAAACCGAAAAACAAACAATGCAACAGAGAAGGCATGAGGAATGATGGCACAGGGAAACAATCTCTCTTGATTTGGACGCTCCCCTCTCCTCTCTCAGTCTCTATGGGCCATGTGTGGAGAGAGGGATGAGAGGAGCAGGGGCGTTGGAGGAGAGGAAGAGAGGAGGAGGGCCTGTGGGGAAGTGGTGTTATCCATCAGCTGCATGGGTTTAGTGCTCTTTAGCAGCACTAGCGAATGGCTGTGGGGAGAGGAGGAGAGGAGGAATGGAGAGGAGGAGAGGAGGAGGGGAGGAATGCCGAGGAGGAGAGGAGGAATGGAGAGGAGGATGGGAGGAGGAGCTAGCTGAGGCTGATAGACAGCAGGAGAATGGCAGGGTCAATAGCACCGACAGCGCTGCATCTGTCACAGCTGGGCTGGGAATCACCTCCCACATTAGAGGTGGAGGGGTAGAGGGATGGTCGAGCTGTATGAGGGAAGGTCAAAATGGAAATGACTGAACACGCCACACATATCCCTACTGTGTTGACACTTACTGTGCTTTAAAGGCCTAAACACAACGTCACAAAAACAATCAACACCCCAGAGAACGCACACTAAACACACACAGACACGTTTCCAGGAACACACACAGTCACACGCATCACTCCATCACCTGGGACATACACAAACAGACAAACAATGAGCTCCTGATGGAGAGGAAGAGGGGGGATAGGTAGACAAGTCAATGGACAGTCAAATCTATAGTGTGATAGATGGGGCGAGTGCGTTCATGTAATCAGACTGAGGAGACCGAGACAGAGAGCCGGGGGAGTTGACTGTCAGAACAGGCCTAAATGATGGGACCTCCGGACCCATCCTGCTTAGTTATATTCATGCTGAGTGAGTCTGTTGCCACTGTAAAAAACCTGCTTTAGCTAGAGCTTCCTAAAGGAAACCAACGCTATACACCCAGTTTCTATTGGGGCTATTCTTTCAACGTGACATCGCTGAGCTGTGGACGAAGGTGGTGCTCCTACTGGAAATCATTGTCTATTTTTAAGTCATTTATTCCGATGCTTCCTGAATAGTAGTATGACTGGTTTCTATATCTGTGTCCCCAACAACAGGCTTGGCTGGCTAAAGTAGTCTCTATAATTGATTGATTCCCATAAGTACTGTGTCAGAAGTTTACATACACCTTAGCCAAATACATTTAAACTCAGTTTCTCACAATTCCTGACATTTAATCCTAGTAAAAAAGTACCTGTCTTAGGTCAGTTAGGATCCCCACTTTATTTTAAGAATGTGAAATGTCAGAATAATAGGAGAGAGCATGATTTATTTCCTTTAAACTGTTTAACTTGGGTCAAATGTTTCAGGTTGCCTTCCACAAGCTTCCTACAATAAGTTAGGTACATTTTGACCCATTCCTCCTGACAGAGCTGGTGTAACCGAGTCAGGTTTGTAGGCCTCCTTGCTCGCACACGTTTTTTCAGTTCTGCCCACACATTTTCTATAGGATTGAGGTCAGGGCTTTGTGATGGCCACTCCAAATCCTTGACTTTGTTGTCCTTAAGCCATTTTGCCACAAGTTTGGAAGTATGCTTGGGGTCATTGTCCATTTGGAATACCCATTTGCGACCAAGCTTTAACTTCCTGACTGATGTTTTGAGATGTTGCTTCAATATATCCACATCATTTTCCATCCTCATGAAGCCATCTATTTTGTGAAGTGCACCAGTCCCTCCTGCAGCAAAGCACCCCCACAACATGATGCTACCACCCCTGTGCTTCACAGTTGGGATGGTGTTCTTTGGCTTGCAAGCCTCCCCCTTTTCCCTCCAAACATAACAATGGTCATTATGGCCAAACAGTTCTATTTTTGTTACATCACACCAGAGGACATTTCTCCAAAAAAGTACAATCTTTGTCCCCATGTGCAGTTGCAAACCGTAGTCTGGCTTTTTTATGGCGGTTTTGGAGCAGTGGCTTCTTCCTTGCTGAGCGGCCTTTCAGGTTATTTCGACGTATGACTCGTTTTACTGTGGATATAGATACTTTTGTACCTGTTTCCTACAGCATCTTCACAAGGTCCTTTACTATTGTTCTGGGATTGATTTGCACTTTTCGCACCAAAGTATGTTCATCTCTAGGAGACAGAACGCGTCTCGGTATGACAGCTGCGTGGTCCCATGGTGTCCCATGGTGTTTATACTTGCGTTCTATTGTTTGTACAGATGAACGTGGTACCTTCAGGTGTTTGGAAATTGCTCCCAATGATGAACCAGACTTGTGGAGGTCTACAGTTTTTTTCCTGAGATCTTGGCTGATTTCTTTTGATTTCCCCATGATGTCACGCAAAGAGGCACTGAGTATGAAGGTAGGCCTTGAAATACATGCACAGGTACACCTCCAATTGACTCAAATGATGTAAATTAGCCTATCAGAAGCTTCTAAAGCCATGACATCTTTTTCTTGAATTTTCCAAGCTGTTTAAAGGCACAGTCACTTAGTGTATGTGAACTTCTGACCCACTGGAATTGTGATACAGTGAATTATAAGTGAAATAATCTGTCTGTAAACAACTTGCCAAAACTATAGTTTGTTAACAAGAAATTTGGGGAGTGGTTGAAAAACGAGTTTAATGACTTCAACCTAAGTGTATGTAAACTTCCGACTTGTACATATTTAACATGGAATTATGCATAAGAATCTTCCATTCCCAAAACAACTACAATTAGACATATACTAATGTTGTTGTTTAGCCCTATCTATTTTCGTGGTAAATGTTGACTATATTACATACAATTATATAATTCAGCAAAAAAATATATTAAATAAATACAAGCCTTGAGGTAAATATAATACAATGTAGTGATATTTCACAGTGTCTGATGTTTGATAAGAATAAAGGCTGTCTTAGACCTTGTGCTGCAGTCAGCCCTACCCTTTCTACAGATCGATATGTCAACAAAATGTCATCTGTCTGAGAGCGGAGTTACCACAGCCTTGGAAAACAACATCAGAATCCACTAAGACGGGCCGAAAGAGAAAGAGAGAGAGAGAGAGAAAGAGAGAAAGAGAGAGAGAGAGTAAGAGAGAAAGAGAGAGAGAGAGAGAGAAAGAAAGAGAGAAAGAGAGAGAGAGACGAGAGAGAGAGAGAGAGAGAGAGAGAGAGAGAGAGAGAGAGAAAGAAAGAAAGAAAGAAAGAAAGAAAGAAAGAAAGAAAGAAAGAAAGAAAGAAAGAAAGAAAGAGAGAGCGGGGGACAGAGAGAGAAAGAGAGAGAGAGAGAGAGGAGGGTCAAACTACCTTCACATTGAACTCACCCCTAAGGACGGGTCGAAAGTGCAACTCTGTGTGCAACATTGCAACTCCCCTCCAAGTCTCCGACCACTACCTTGTATCCTTTTCCCTCTCGCTCTCATCCAACACTTCCCACACTGCCCCTACTCGGATGGTATCGCGCCGTCCCAACCTTCGCTCTCTCTCCCCCGCTACTCTCTCCTCTTCCATCCTATCATCTCTTCCCTCTGCTCAAACCTTCTCCAACCTATCTCCTGATTCTGCCTCCTCAACCCTCCTCTCCTCCCTTTCTGCATCCTTTGACTCTCTATGTCCCCTATCCTCCAGGCCGGCTCGGTCCTCCCCTCCCGCTCCGTGGCTCGACGACTCATTGCGAGCTCACAGAACAGGGCTCCGGGCAGCCGAGCGGAAATGGAGGAAAACTCGCCTCCCTGCGGACCTGGCATCCTTTCACTCCCTCCTCTCTACATTTTCCTCCTCTGTCTCTGCTGCTAAAGCCACTTTCTACCACTCTAAATTCCAAGCATCTGCCTCTAACCCTAGGAAGCTCTTTGCCACCTTCTCCTCCCTCTTGAATCCTCCTCCCCCTCCCCCCTCCTCCCTCTCTGCAGATGACTTCGTCAACCATTTTGAAAAGAAGGTCGACGACATCCGATCCTCGTTTGCTAAGTCAAACGACACCGCTGGTTCTGCTCACACTGCCCTACCCTGTGCTCTGACCTCTTTCTCCCCTCTCTCTCAGATGACATCTCGCGTCTTGTGACGGCCGCCGCCCAACAACCTGCCCGCTTGACCCTATCCCCTCCTCTCTTCTCCAGACCATCTCCGGTGACCTTCTCCCTTACCTCACCTCGCTCATCAACTCATCCCTGACCGCTGGCTACGTCCCTCCCGTCTTCAAGAGAGCGAGAGTTGCACCCCTTCTGAAAAAACCTACACTCGATCCCTCCGATGTCAACAACTACAGACCAGTATCCCTTCTTTCTTTTCTCTCCAAAACTCTTGAACGTGCCGTCCTTGGCCAGCTCTCCCGCTATCTCTCTCAGAATGACCTTCTTGATCCAAATCAGTCAGGTTTCAAGACTAGTCATTCAACTGAGACTGCTCTTCTCTGTATCACGGAGGCGCTCCGCACTGCTAAAGCTAACTCTCTCTCCTCTGCTCTCATCCTTCTAGACCTATCGGCTGCCTTCGATACTGTGAACCATCAGATCCTCCTCTCCACCCTCTCCGAGTTGGGCATCTCCGGCGCGGCCCACGCTTGGATTGCGTCCTACCTGACAGGTCGCTCCTACCAGGTGGCGTGGCGAGAATCCGTCTCCTCACCACGTGCTCTCACCACTGGTGTCCCCAGGGCTCTGTTCTAGGCCCTCTCCTATTCTCGCTATACACCAAGTCACTTGGCTCTGTCATAACCTCACATGGTCTCTCCTATCATTGCTATGCAGACGACACACAATTAATCTTCTCCTTTCCCCCTTCTGACGACCAGGTGGCGAATCGCATCTCTGCATGTCTGGCAGACATATCAGTGTGGATGACGGATCATCACCTCAAGCTGAACCTCGGCAAGACGGAGCTGCTCTTCCTCCCGGGAAGGACTGCCCGTTCCATGATCTCGCCATCACGGTTGACAACTCCATTGTGTCCTCGTCCCAGAGCGCTAAGAACCTTGGCGTGATCCTGGACAACACCCTGTCGTTCTCAAATAACATCAAGGCGGTGGCCCGTTCCTGTAGGTTCATGCTCTACAACATCCGCAGAGTACGACCCTGCCTCACACAGGAAGCGACGCAGGTCCTAATCCAGGCACTTGTCATCTCCCGTCTGGATTACTGCAACTCGCTGTTGGCTGGGCTCCCTGCCTGTGCCATTAAACCCCTACAACTCATCCAGAACGCCGCAGCCCGTCTGGTGTTCAACCTTCCCAAGTTCTCTCACGTCACCCCGCTCCTCCGCTCTCTCCACTGGCTTCCAGTTGAAGCTCGCATCCGCTACAAGACCATGGTGCTTGCCTACGGAGCTGTGAGGGGAACGGCACCTCAGTACCTCCAGGCTCTGATCAGGCCCTACACCCAAACAAGGGCACTGCGTTCATCCACCTCTGGCCTGCTCGCCTCCCTACCACTGAGGAAGTACAGTTCCCGCTCAGCCCAGTCAAAACTGTTCGCTGCTCTGGCCCCCCAATGGTGGAACAAACTCCCTCACGACGCCAGGACAGCGGAGTCAATCACCACCTTCCGGAGACACCTGAAACCCCACCTCTTTAAGGAATACCTAGGATAGGATAAAGTAATCCTTCTCACCCCCTTAAAAGACCTAGATGCACTATTGTAAAGTGGCTGTTCCACTGGATGTCATAAGGTGAAAGCACCAATTTGTAAGTCGCTCTGGATAAGAGCGTCTGCTAAATGACTTAAATGTAAATGTAAATGTGAAAGTGAAAGTCTGACCCCTTTCTTCATCTATCCTTCAATATCTAGGGCCGTTTCCAGAATAAAGGTTATAAATAAGCAAGTTTGATGACGTGTATATGAGTTTGATGACGCGTATATGAGATTGATGACGCATATATAGTAGCAATTCAGCGTGAGCAACATTGCTATGCGTCAGACTAATTAGTTCATCAAATCAATCAGATGGATTACATTTTGCAATGTTTAAAATGAATTCAACCCCCCCCCCCACAAGAAAACGAGATCAAACTGGAACGGAATCTAAGGGTATCTATTAGTGCTGATCCCAGACCAGCGTAGAGAGAGGAAAATCAGTGGGTGAGGTGAGTTCAGATTGCACACATCTTCCATTCCCAATCATATTTGCCATAATGTGAGCTTTTAGATAATGGGCCGCTCTCCTAAATGCGGGTGGAGATGGTTATTAGCGTTGACATAAGTGGCTTCACCCTCTTAGCTTTCCTAAAATCAATCCAGGGAAGGATCCTAAATCTATATGGATATGGGTTTATATCCTCTGCAAACTGGCCATTAATCTAACAGAGAACTAATGCTTCTGCAATGGGCTTAGTCTGGGAAAGAGAGAGAGAGCGGGCGAGGGGGAGAGGGAAAGAAAAAGAGAGAGAGAGTGAGAGGGCGCGGGGGGGAGAGGGAAAGAAAAAGAGAGAGAGAGAGAGGGCGCGGGGAGAGGGAAAGAAAAGAGAGAGAGAGAGAGAGAGAGAGGCGCGGGGAGAGGGAAAGAAAAAGAGAGAGAGAGAGAGAGCGGGCGAGGGGGAGAGGGGAAAGAAAAAGAGAGAGAGCGGGCGAGGGGGAGAGGGAAAGAAAAAGAGAGAGAGAGCGATGGAAGGAGAGGGAAAGAAAAAGAGAGAGAGAGCGATGGAAGGAGAGGGAAAGAAAAAGAGAGAGAGAGCGATGGAAGGAGAGGGAGCTTCACGAGGGCTTCACAGCACGCTGAGATAAAAAATACATTTTTTAAAAAGGCTGAAGAAAATGTTTGTTCCATCTCAAAGCTGCTATTTGAACCTGCATTTAAAACAACAGATCAACCACCAGTTCAGTGTGACAAAGCTGTACACATACAGCTTATCCATCTTGCTAAATATGCACTAGTAATCAGTAAATGTACCACTGTTTGTATTCATTATATTAGTGGCAGTCACATCATCTGGGTCATACCAGTCAGACATAGGTACAATCTACATATCAGGATGGAATGTGGTGACTATATAGGTCATATTCATGGTATGGAGCAGCTATGTCTGCATTATTTACAAGTCTATTGGCTACTGTACAACATTTGATATTAGTGGAATGCATGTGACCATCTGCATCCGATACAGCACAGGACATGTAAAGACTGTCTGGGTTCCATTAGTGTCATAGAGAACATCTGGAACGTCTGCATGGTGTTATTGGAGTACGGTGACCGTCTGGGTTCTATTAGTGTCACACTGGAACCGTAGAGGGAACCATAGGCAGTGTGTGGGCTTTTCACCCTAAAGACTTTATTAGGAAGGCAGTGATTTAAAAAAAGTCTCGCCCCTGACTTTTAATTTGACAAGAACACTCTTGCTCCTGCCTACAGCGCTCTCCCCCTTTCTCTCTCTCTCGCTCTTTCTCTCCCTCCCTCTCAGAATTAGCAGATAAGCACGACTTCAAAGTAGGAAAGGTTTTACCCTGCGAGTCTGCAGCACACAGAACAAAGCAGCGAAAAGCTACAGTATGTTTCCGATCTCTGCAGCTCTCTGACTGTATAAAAAGGGAAAAGGAGGCAGGATTGTTGGCTCAACTGAACTGTGTGTTTCTCGTCTTCTCAAAGAGCATTTCTCCGCCTACGGAAAATCTCCAGCGGTCCCGACCACAAGCTGGGTTTAGGCTCTTCAAGAGGAGTTAAGAGCAAAACAATAACATTTATAGAATGATTGCGGAGCACTAGGAGGAAACGCCAGGAAATTCGACTGCCTTTCCCCCCAGTTGTAATACTTGTTGCGAGAGAGCTACAGGGAAACAAATACTAGCCTGCTTGTCAACACATAGAACTGGGCGTTCAGGAAAAGCAGCATGTCTGTGCTTGTGTGACATTGGGGCTCCCAATTTTCCTCTCATTGGACCGATGGAATCCCGTGCTTTTTAAATTAGAGCAGCAATCACAGTAGCCCAGCAATTATGAGATTCCCTGTGAGTACATTATAATCACTTATCATTATTTTAAATATAGCTCCTGAATGCCCACTCTGTGACAAGAGTAATAGCTTACAGTAATGCTGCCTGGTGGTGTGGTGACGAGGCTGTTGTTTAACACACACTGACTACTCTAGATGTACTCCCTGGGGCCCAGGGCGGAACAAAGATACACATTGTCTCCTGTCTTTGTGTAATTTCACTCCAAAAAGGCGGATAGTGTGTGTGACGGAAAGAGAAAAAGTGTGTGTGTGTGTGGTAAGTGTATGTTAGTGCAAGGATGTGAGTGTGAAACAGCGGAGAGAAAGGGATACAGGGGAAGTGGGTGGAGGTGTCTTATGGGAGTGCAGTGAGAAACAGGATGGCTCCTAACCACACACACAAAGAGACACACAAAGAGACACACAAAGAGACACACAGACAGACACACAGACAGACAGACAGACAGACAGACAGACAGACAGACAGACAGACAGACAGACAGACAGACAGACAGACAGACAGACAGACAGACAGACAGACAGACAGACAGAGACATAGTGATCACGTTATAATGCATTGGGTTCCTACAGAATCAGACAGAAGAGGGTAGGATAGAGTGAGGATGGTAATCATGTACTGTACTCACTCTGCATACACAGGCCATCGGTGCAGTTCTTGGACTGAAGCACCATGCCCTCACAGTCCTTCCCCCCGTTTTTGGGCACCGGGGCGCTGCACTCCCTCCTCCTCCAGTGGGTACACTCTGTCCCACACGTGGACCATTTACTCCACTCTGTCCACAGACCATCCACTAACACACAGAGGGGAGGGAGGGAGTGGGGTGCGGGGGGCATGGTGGTGGGGAGGGAGGGAGGGAGGGAGGAGAGGGTGAGAAGGCATGGAGGGTGGGAGTGAGAGTGTGCGAGATTGGGTGCATGAGTGTGTGACAATTAGTGGGAAAGAAACGGGGTGGGGTGGGTCAGGGCGGAGTGGGGTGGGTAAGAGTGAGAGTAAGAATGATAGATATCTATATTTATGACAATACATAGTGCTCTGTTTGTGTTGTCCAGTAAATTGCACTCCCCTTCTCCATAAGGGTTGTGACAAGTGGTGCAGTAACTACCTGGGCACAGTGGGTTACATGCCAGCTTCTGAATGGCTTGCCCGTCACAGATGGCACCCCCGTTGAGCGGTGCTGGGTTGGTGCAGCTCCGCGTGCGCTTCTGGTAGCCACGGCCACAGCGACTGTTACACACCGTCCACTCTGTCCATGTTGACCAGGCGCCATTCACTGTAGAAAAACCCCAACAACATTGGAAAACAACATGTTTAACTCTTTAGCAAATACAATCATTGTCCTTTTGATAGTGGCATTGAGTGAGTCTTGGAGAATGTGAGTGTTTTCCACCAGCCCTTTTTTGCACGAATGAACATGGCATTGAAGAATCTGTAGCACACTTGGGTTCTCCCCTGTTAGCACTGTTCATTAGTTAGCTATGTGGACAGGCTATTCTGGCTGCTGTGTTTCCCATCTTCTGAATCCCTCAAATCCTTTCTTCCTTTCCTCCAATTCCATCTGCGTCTCAGTCGAGATCCAGAGCAGAATGACAGTGGGGTGTGTGGCTGAGAACACGACTGTGGCATTTCAGATGTAAGGAGCTGGAGGCCCCTCAGAGCTTACGATGAGTGAAGCCCCAAGCATCAGACACCACGGGAGCAGAGCCAAAGCCCTGCCTTTCTTCACTGTCTCTTTCTTTACTTATGGGGTTTTATTACTCTTCCTCCTTCTCTGTCTCTCTCTTTTTCATTCCATCCAACCCTCTCTCTGCGTGTCCTCCCCAGCCCTTTCCAGGATTCCTTGTTGTGGTGCAGGCTGGAAAACCACTGGGCTGGTCTGTCTCCTCTGGTAATGAGGGAAACTATCTCGCTCCCTCTCCCTCTCCGTCTGTCCGTCTGTCTGTCCGTCTGTCTGTCTGTCCGTCCGTCTGTCTGCCTGTCCGTCCGTCTGCCTGCCTGCCTGCATACAGGGAAGGGGGACTGATGCAATCCAGGCAGAGAAAGTGGCTTCTGGTGTATTCTTTTAAGGATGAGCCAACATCAAAGCTGTCTTCCGGCGCACTCACTCAATCCTCCCAGACTGCATTAGTGAAGGGAAAAGCCTAGCAGGGACAGCGACCCCAGTCCCTGAAGACCCCAAAGTCTGCTGACACAGACACACACACACACACACACACACACACACTTGCTCTACTTCACCCTCATACTGGACTCATCTAAGCCACACATGCTGCTCTTGCCTGTCAGAATGGACAAGTAAAATAGATAAATTAACAAATAGGACACCAACAATAACTTAGGACCCCCTAATCCCCCATAATCCTCCATGGCAGGGCCAGTGTGTGTGATTTATGGATGATGTGCTGTGCCGGGAGACACTGGAGGGATGGAAGGAGAGATGGATTTGAAACCTGACCCTGGTGACATCATCAATTCCTGCAAACCTCCACCCATTCTGGTCCGGTTTTCTGCGTGTGGATCGTGTGTGTGCGCTCACTGCCACGTGCGTGTATTTGTGTAGGAGGTTGAGGCTATAAAACAGCCTCGTGTCTGTTAGCTGATGATTAGCTAGACTGACAGACTGACAGACTGATTTAATAACCTGAGGTTTAGCCACTTCACATGCTGGGTGGGGGTAGTTACGTTCCTCCCAGGGTGGAAGAAGTCCTGAGGCCTGAATGTCTGTGCTGTCACGCGTGTCTAATCCCCTAAGGGGAGACTGGGGAGCAGAGAGGTACAGTGTTTATCAGGACTCAGGAGAGGGTGAGGATTCCTGGAGTAGCCTTTCCATTCAAACACCTATCACAACCTGACAGGTTCCAGCTACAATGAACAAAAATATAAACGCAACAATCTACAATTTCAAAGATTTTACCGAGTTACAGTTCACATCAGGAAATCAATCAACTGATGTAAACTCATTAGGCCCTAGTCTATGGATTTCACGTGACTGGGAATACAGATATGCATCTGTTGCTCACAGACACAAAAACCCCACCAGTTGCCTCATGCAGTGCAACTTTAGAAGGCTGTTACGGTCAACGTGTCACGGTGGGAGTTGATTGCTACCGTAGACGATGACTGTTGCCGTGGTACTGCGTCTCTTGGCGACGATGTTCTTGGCGACACAGGTGTAGTTAGCGGTGTCAGACAGTCTGGCCTGTTTGATGATCAGGTTATGGTCGATGGTGATGTAGAAGTTACGGTCATCAGCAGGGTCTATGATCTCCTCGTTCTTCAGCCACTCCACCTGGGAGGGAGGGAGGGGCAGAGAGAGAGAGAGAGAGAGAAAGAGAGAAAGATAATGAAAGAAAGATAAAGAGGGAGAGACCATGAATAATGAAGACCAGTAGAAATCAAAACTAGTCGGTAAGAGCAGACATGAAACTGGGACTGCACGGCAGTCAGACACGTTAACCTGATTTCCTCTGGAATAAATCACCAGGAAGTGTTTAAAAGGTTTAAAGACATTTTCTTCTCTTTGTCTCCCATTCACCTCTCCAATAAAGCTCAAGTCCAGGATTACAGCAACACTGTTTATGTCTCTGAGGCCCGTGTCTTTCTATAAAAAGCTATCATGTTCTCTTTTCATTTCCACAGAACAGAACAAAGTAATACTGTATTGTCAGACAGCGAGAGGAAAGGAAATTCGTTGCTATTTTTGGAACTGCAAAGCTCCTTGACCTTTCCTTATGAATTTCTGTTTTTCTCTCCAAATGATACAGATATTGAACTCCTGATAATATCAGAAAACAGGGAACCGTGTGGGGCTTTTATTTGAAAGTAAATCACAGAAACACTTTTCTTCACCTCATCCTCCTCGGGTGTGAAGGCCTCAGGCAGAGAGACCGGTCCACATAACACACACACACACACACACACACACACACACACACACACACACACACACACACACACACGCAGACAGACAGACAGACAGACAGACAAAGGCAGTTTCAAAGACTTCTTCACACTTTTCCTCTGAATCGTCTAACTGTTTTCTCTCGAGAAAAGACATCCTGTACGTAGTCAGAGTCAGGGAATGGATTGAGTGCATAGAGAGAGGTGAACAGCACAGGAGACTTCCTGTGCATTGTGCTTCCTCCTGACAAGCAGACGATGCCAGATAAGGTCAGAGCAGGCCTGGGAGAGATAAGAAGTATGTTTGGCTGGCCATTGTCTAAGAACTATTGGAGGACACTTGATCTACACCTCAGAGAACTGAAGAAACACTCCCATATGAACCCTGCCAAGCCTAAAGAATCTGTGGGTGCTAGTCTAAGTGACTGCAGTGAAATGACTTGAGAGCCAAGTGCCTGGTGTTAGAATAGGTGGGTGTACTGTAGTCTTTGAGTGATAAGACCTGTGTTTTTCTTCTGATTGTTTTAAAACCAGCATCACGATGACTGTCTCACTAAACAAGATGGGCAGATTGTGATACAGGTGAGATAGAAGCCTCGCTACCATCACTAGCATCTGCAGCGTCTGAAGATGACAGATATCACTACTACACCATCAAAGAGGGTCCTGCTTGTATAGAGCCGCCTGCCTGCCTGCCTGCCCCCTGCCTGCCTGCTTGCCCCCTGCCTGCCTGCCTGCCTGCCTACACCCCTATTATTCCTGCAACAGCAATACAGGGAGACTTAAGGCAGAGCTCCTTTCAACACTCTAGCTAGTTGCAATTAACGGCAGCTTAAAACTCCCACTCAAACTGAATGCATCCATCAACAACATAATACCACTCCAGAAGAGACACAGACTCGTGGTGACAGATTCACATCAAAAGAGAAGGGAAAAACAATCAGTGGCAGAGCTCTTCTGGATGCGCAACGTCATAATTCTCTGCTGATATGTTGTTTATGAGTGTTTTCCTCCATAAACATTTATCAGGCAAATCAATCGCATGGAGCGCAGTGGTTAGGGTTCCCTCCCCTGCTGTCTGGCTCGTCAGTGAAATTAAGCCCAGGCTCTTGTCCTCCACAGCACAACAATACACCCGCTCTCATCCCTTCTCGTATTCAGTCCTAACGCAGCAGAAGACAGGAAGACCTCCAGCGCCTTGTCTGCCCAGCTCCCGCTAACGTTAGATAGCATCTCATATCATTTATCACGGTGATACCAGGGCCAATCAAACAGCACACAGAGACAACACAAATCTGCTCTCGACTCTCCTACAGAAGAAAAAGCTGTGTTTTTAACCCTGAGATAATGAGATAGCTGAAGAGTCACTTCACTAGACGAGGATCGAAACGACAGGGAACAGGAGATCTCAATGTGTCTGGTGAATATGATCTCTGAGAAATAACACCGTCGTCTGATGTCATAAACCAGCGTTTCCCAAACTCGGCCCTGGGGACCCCAAAGGGTTGAGCTTTTTTTCATTTTCTTCCCCTAACACTACACAGCCGATTCAAATGATCAAAGCTTGATGATTAGTTGATTATGTGAATCAGCTGTGTGGTGCTAGGGCAAGAAACAAAACGTGTACCCATTGGGGTCCCCAGGACCGAGTTTGTGAAACCCTGTCATAAACAGTAATAAGCATGTCAAGTGAATGAATGATTGAAGGATACCTATCATTACCAATACGCATCTCATCTGTCTTAGTACGTATGTCAGTGTCTGTTTGACACCTGGTGTGGCTTCGTCAGTTAGTTGGAACAAGAATATGACCCGGGAGATAGTGAAAGGAAACAGAAATACAACAAACTGTTTTACAAACCCATTCTATAGAAACGCCATTAATCCAGCACGCATACCAATCGAGGTGAATTTCTTGTGAGTATCAACATGACGGTTATTAAATCCATTGCTAAAAAGTCATCAACATAATGATTGCAGATAGCGATGCTGCCCGTGGTAATCAGAAAAGTCCACCAACGTAAATCAATAAGGATTACATATAAACCCAGGGGACGGGAGGCACAAGTGATTAAACGCATCACTACATTTACTGAGGAAAACAAGCAAACAACACACACAAACAGAAATCCGTGGAAGCAGCGTGTGTGTGTATGTGTGTGTGTGTGTGTGTGTGTGTGTGTGTGTGTGTGTGTGTGCGTGCGTTTAGCACAGCTGAGTGGGACGCTGATTGGCCTCGGCCTGCTGGGACAGTGGTTATGTTATTTTTTTTTACCCTTGTCCTGATGGAGCTGTGTGTGTGTTCCCGTGTGTGCGGTGAGTATGTGTGGTCCTCTGTGTGCCAACGGAATACACACTCACCTTGCCTCACACTAAAGGGAACACGGCCATTCAGAACATCTGAATTAAATAGTGAACGAGGCTGACAAATATGACGCGCCGGGCCGATCACATCACATGTGAAGATTCCTTATGAACATACCCGCCATGTTTAAAGAAAGAAACGAAAGCCTGACACTAGTACTGACTGATGGCCATTTTGAGACTGTTCTCTCTTTGTACTGATGGGTCGACTAAAAGGGGTTGTGACAAAGCTTCCAATGATGCAAACGAGGGAGATGAAGGTAAGAAGAAAAAGAGTCAAAGACATGATGGAGTTGATTGACACATTGTTCTGTTAACCACAGGCGTTGGTATGTGAAAAGCCTGTTCTTGTAATGGGGATTGACAGTCGGCACAGAGAGGTGGTTATCTAATTTTGCACCAATCAGAGAAGCAACCTCTCCAAACAGGCTGCGTTCAGAAGTCAAGAGCGGTGTGAGGGTAATTAAAAACGGAACAAAAGAGCTTTTTTAACGCTGTAGAAAGAGGGAGGGAGAGGCGAGGAGGAGAGGCGAGGAGGAGAGACAAGGAGGTGGAAACTTGTCAAAAAAGAAAGGAAAGTGTGTGTGTGTGTGTGTGTGTGTGTGTGTGTGTGTGTGTGTGTGTGTGTGTGTGTATGTGTGTATGCACGCGCATGTGTAAAGACTGCCACGGCTCATATTTGTCACTCAAAGTCAATGCACTGTTCACTCAATATGAGTCATTTTTACACTTTTACTAATATAATTATAACTAGTAAACGTGTGACCATGGATGCCTAGGAGAGACAATAACACATTTTAGAACCATCATATGAGTGATCAAAATAACTCAAAAAACGTTCACACCCCCTGTCACACACACACACAAACACAGAGATGCTGGCACCGAGCTTGTTACCGGCTGATTGGCACCAGCGCATTCCGGGAGGTAATTGGCACAATTCTAGTCGTTAACGCAGGGAAATAGCCACATGTCAACTGTCATAAAGAGAGGGAGGGAGTCTTTATGTCAGAGATGAGAAAATAAACAGTGAAAGAGAGAGAAAGAAACAGAAGTAGAGCGAGAGTGGGAGAGAAATAGAGAGAGAGGACGAGCGAGGGAGAGAGAGAGAGAGAGGATGAGGGAGCGAGCTAGAGAGACTGGAAAACCATAATACATGCAGGTGAGTGAATGAGGCTGCCAGAACGAGAGGGAATGAGAGAAAGGGAGAGCAGAGAGAGAGAGAGAGAGAGAGAGAGAGAGGGAAGAAGAAAAGAGGATTGAGAAGAGATAAAGTCATACCGTAATGATAATTTATGGTGTGGGAGGAAGAGTGGGAGAGGAGAGATGAAGAGGACGGACAGAGAGAGAGGAAGAACCTAGCTAGTAGCGCCTCATGAACACCTACTGTACTCTCAGATAAATGACTGGATTCAGGCCAGGGTAATACGAGATTCAAAATCACACAATTCATTCTTATCTCCTAATTACTGAGACTCTCTGTGTGTTTTGTATTGTGTAGATTAGAGGGATGTGAAATGATTATCAAATCTCTCGTCCTATAGTATAGACCTAAATCGCTTCCTTTTGGAAAGGCAAAATTGATTGTTTTAAGAACAATGAGTACCGTATTCTAATCTGCTTACAAGACAAAAAAACATGCCGGTTATGAACATGCAGTACATGCGCACACACCGGCACACCCACAAGATCCTGCACGTGGAGAAGAAGATGATGATGGATCGATGTGGTTGGAGATGTGTGTGTGTTTGTGTGTGCCTGCGTGTAGCCTGTAATGTGTGTGTGTGTGTGTGTGTGTGCGTGTGTGTGTGTGTGTGTGTCCAGTCAGAACACTAACAGGAGGCACTATCAGGCACAGACGTCCTCATTACCACTGGAGGCCAAGGGGACAGTGGAGGTCAGCTGTGTCAGAGAGGTTTGTCTTCAGCTCTAATTGTCTACTGGGTTTGGGTAAGCCACCTCCACTGCCCAAGACCTGTCCATACCGTCTCTAGTCCTGGTGCTGCTGTCATTACAGATCTCGGTCCCCTCTAACAGACTGAGGGAGAACTGCTGGTTGAACCTTGTGGGTGGGTTGCAGAGCTCCTTGCTACCACACCTAACGACCCCATCTTGTGAAATGTTGTTAGTGGTGGAGACGAAGATGTAGAGCTGTGAGTGCAAAACGTATTTGTTTTTGCATTTATACAAGACAAACCCATGGCAAGCTGTGGGTGGAAAGCACTGAAAATGGGCCGGGTGGTTGGATCATTTGGATGGAAGGGAAAATGAGAGTAATCACTGAGGGAATATATTCCAAGTGAAGTAAAACTGGATATTTTCTGTACAAGCCTGTAGAAGTCCTTCACTGTGTGACTGACTGATCTCTCTGAGTAAGCACCTGTGTCATTTATTCATATAGTCATCTATATTACTATACATCTCCACTACACACACAAATTACACATCTGGAGAACGAGCTACACAAGCTCACAGAATGATTATTCACTCACAGCGAGCTAGACAACAAACCATATGCCCTAAATCTGTCCTGACTACGAATATGGAAATATGTGCCGAATCAACGTGTGTAAATACTAATATGACAGAAAGGAGAGAGTTGTGGGTTTACTGGGTATAAAGATATACATAAATGTGATGCCCTTCTCCATATTTATGCATAAGATCAGAGTGGAAAACAACAGTACATCTGATGTACCCTGAATGAGGGGGAGTTATGGATATGAGTATAATAGACCGAGGTTAGTTCATTGTGTTGACTGCTGTTGGCTGTGGTAGCCTTGCTCATATCTCATTCTTAGCTCACTGAGAACCCTGTCCTGGGTGGGTGGTGAAGTACCTGAAGTCTTGATAGGCACCCTATAACTCAGGCTTGCTCATAGCTAATGTTCCCTCAAAACAAATGTGCCACTGAGCAATTTTCAGGTCTGCTGAGCGCAACTTCCGGCGCGCGTTTACTGTGAACCCTGAGGCTGTGTAGACGCTTTAAGTTAGTTTCAGACAGTGGTCAATTAGCCTACTGCGGCTATTTGATCATAATGTAGGACCTACCAGAGTTGCTTACCATCAAAAACAATGGAGAAAATGCATCCCATGACATTTTAACATGGAAATATCGGTTCTACCACTCAGCCTACAGTAGCAGTGTGGTGTTCAATTTAGGCCTACATACCATGAGACGAATCCAATTGTCCTTCAGACAAGGAGGTGACTGAAAATGTTTGATGCAAGAAACCACTTTACAAAATAAAATGCAGCATTATTCCCATACCATTATTACTGAGAATCAGTACTTATGTTACCCTCTGCCTATTTGCAACTTCGCTTATTCAGATCCGTTTCAAAATACAACGTTGCCCCGTTAACACCAACAACAAAAAAGCTCTTTCCCTGACTCGCTTTTCAAAGATGTCTAGAAATGCACACGTTTTATGCTCCCCTTGTAAGGAACAATCACTCCCCCATTGCTGACTACAAATGATCTATAACTGGGTTAATAACTCACTAACTAGCAAAGGATATGTGCAAATGTGCACACGTCACTACATGTAGCTCTCACTTTGATCTCATAATACACTACTCACGTCCGTTCACGCTGTACACATAGTCCAGTTTAAAGTGAATGGCACAGATCCATATATGGCAATGGTCCATTTTCATACACTGTAGGCCTACTGCGACTCTGATTTGTTATGGCGCACCGGTCTGTGTAGAGTACGGGCCTGAGTCGTGCCTGTCAATGCAATAGAATCCTACTCCAATGCATTCTGCCTCCAAGAAAATCTCGTGCATAGTTTGTTTTGCAAACTAAGTCTTGCATAGTTACTTTTGTTTCTGTATGTTGCGTTGAAAGTGTCACAATTCCCAAAGTAAAGGGAAACATTGATAGTGTTATCTAGCGGGGAAAACTCTAAAAAGTCTAGGGAAGTTCAATCTCGTTCTTCTCTGCGCAGGCTAATATTACTTCTGCGTGGCAGTCCCGGGGGAGCTGCACAGCCGCACATGCGCACAACTTCAAGGGAACATTGATCATAACAAGAAGAGGAGGGAACATGGGAAGGGAACATGTCTAACCTACAAGAAGAGGAGTTATCCCCTGCAGGACTTTTAAGAGACCTAGGTGCTATTGTCAGTACTACTGTACTGTGTTCCTCTCTTTCATCTACCTGTGACATTCCTGTTGGAGCCTTTACAAATGGATGTTTGTTCACGTTTGACTCTGCGAATCCGAGACACACAAAGAGAAGGAGAGAGAGCAGAGAGCAACAAAGGAATGAGAGAGAGCAAAAAAAACAGAAAGGAGAGAGAAAATGAGAAAGCGAGCCAGAGCCGTGAATCATACCCCAGGAACACATCACGACTGAGATGATTGACAAGCAGCATCCTGAAGGGGAGTCATTGGGTTGGTTGCCATGGGGATTAGGTCTGGCCTCCTGACACACACTCTCCCCTGGGTCGCACTAATGAACACACACGTCCTGTTCCTCCACTGTTCCTCCAATGACCAGGCACTCAAAAGGGCTCATACCCTCCACCCTCGCCTTGTCTCCTCTGCTCATCTGATGGTGTGCGGAGAAGCACTCTGCTGTTCACTGGCACGGTGACCTGACTGACGGCCTGTTGTGTACTTTACACCTTAGCCTTCCCTGTGAAGAGGGACCGGGGCTAAAAGTATATTTAGACTGAAGAATACCAGTTACACAGCATGAGAGAAAAAGTGCAAACTGGACTGGCCAGGGATTCAAGCTTTTCTAGATTGGTGTGTATGAAATAGACTGTAAATCAAATCATATGTTTTTTAGTCACATGCGCCGAATACAACAGGTTACAGGTGAAATGCTTACTTACGAGCCCCTAACCAACAATGTAGTTGAAAGAAATACAGATAAGAATAAGAGATAAGAAATTAAAGAGCAGCAATAAAATAACAATAGCGAGACTATATACAGGGGGGGGTACCGGTACAAAATGAATGTGCAGCGGCACCGGTTAGTTGAGGTAATATGTACATGTAGGTAGAGTTATTAAAGCGACTGTGCACAGAACAACAGAGAGTAGCAGCGGTGTAAAAGAGGGGGGGGGGGGGGGGGCAATTAGTCTGGGTAGCCATTTGATTAGGTGCTCAGGAGTCTTATGGCTTGGGGGTAGAAGCTGTTTAGAAGCCTCTTGGACCTAGACTTGGCGATCCGGTACCGCTTGCCATTAGGTAGCAAACAGTCTATGACTAGGGTGGCTGGAGTCTTTGACAATTTTGAGGACCTTCCTCTGACACCGCCTGGTATAGAGGTCCTGGATGGCAGGAAGCTTGGCCCCAGTGATGTACTACTCTGTGTAGTGCCTTGCGGTCGGAGGCCGAGCAGTTGCCTTACCAGGCAGTGATGAAACCAGGATGCTCTCGATGGTGCAGCTGTAGAAACTTTTGAGGATCTGAGGACCCATGCCAAATCTTTTCAGTCTCCTGAGGGGGAATAGATTTTGTTGTGCCCTCTTCACTGTCTTGGTGTGCTTGGACCATGATAGTTTGTTGGTGATGTGAGCACCGAGGAACTTGAATCTCTCAACCTGCACCGCTCCAGCCCTGTTGTTGAGAATGGGGGCGTGCTTGGTCCTCTTTTTCCTGTAGTTCACAATCATCTCCTTTGTCTTGATCACGTTGAGGGAAAGGTTGTTGTCCTGGCACCACATGGCCAGGTCTCTGACCTCCTCCCTATAGGCTGTCTCGTCGTTGTCGGTGATCAGGCCTACCACTGTTGTGTCGACAAACGTAATAATGGAAATCTTATGTTTTATTACATACAGCCGGGAGGAACTATTGGATATAAGAACAACGTCAACTTACCAACATTACGACCAGGAATACGACTTTCCCGGATCCTCTGTCTGGTCCACCACCCAGGACAATGGATCGGATCCCAGCCGGCGACCCAAAACAACGGCACCGCAGGAGGGGCAGAAGAAACGGTCTTCTGGTCAGGCTCCGTAGACGGGCACATCGTGCACCGCTCACGAGTTTACTACTCGCCAACGTCCAGTCTCTTGACAAGGTAGACGAAATCCGAGCAAGGGTTGCTTTCCAGAGAGACAGAGATTGTAACGTTCTTTGTTTCACAGAAATGTAACTCACTCGAGACACGCTATCGGAGTCGGTACAACCACCTGGTTTCTTCACGCAACGCGCCGACAGAAACAAACATCTCTCTGGTAAGAAGAAGGGTGGGGGGGGGGGTATGCCTTATGATTAACGAGACGTGGTGTGATCATAACAACATACAGGAACTCAAGTCCTTTTGCTCACCTGACCTAGAAATCCTTACAATCAAATGTCGACCTCATTATCTACCAAGAGAATTCTCTTAGATTATAATCACATCCCCGTAGCTGGGGATTTTAACAAGGCTAATCTGAAAACAAGACTCCCTAAATTTGATCAGCATATCGAATGCGCTACCCGGGTGGAAAACATTTTGGATAATCTGACCACGACTCCATTTTGTTGCTTCCAGCCTATAGACAGAAATTAAAACAGGAAACGCCCGCGCTCAGTTTTGTTCAACGCTGGTCCGACCAATCTGATTCCACGCTTCAAGATTGCTTCGATCACGTGGACTGGGATATGTTCTGCATAACGTCGGACAATAACATTGATGAATACGCTGATTCGGTGAGCGAGTTTATTAGCAAGTGCATCGGTGATGTTGTACCCACATCAACTATTAAAACCTTCCCCAACCAGAAACCGTGGAACGATGGATTTTACCCTCCAAACTCGTCAGACTCGTCAAAGGAATAAAATTATTCTGCCAGTCCGTGGTGAGTAATCGGAGTCCTGATGTCCAGAAGTTAGTTTTGATCATTTTCGGCAACATTATGTATAAAATAAGTACAAAAATGCAAATAAACAAACAAAAAACACAATCAGGTGGGGACACGTAAAACGTCTGCCTTTTTAGTATGAACAATGATTCAGTGAAAACAACAACTAATTTGACCATTGTTAGATTAATTTGGAACAAATGTGTTTTCCCCGTGAAAGTCATCATCCTGCTACTATGGGTGAGAGGATATGTAGGTGAGAGCCTACCTGGTGTTCAACCTTCCCAAGTTCTCCCATGTCACCTAACACCTCCGCATTCTCCACTGGCTCCCAGTCGAGGCTCGCATCAAATTCAAGACCCTGGGAGAACTTCATTGAGGGAAAATGTACTGACTATGACTGATATGTGGTAAGATGAATGCAATGACTATGAGTAACTCTGGATAAGACTGTCGGCTAAATAACTCAAATGTAAAAAATATAGACATGGTTCTGTTTCCTAGCCCTCTCTCATCCCCTCTCCGCTTCTCTCCTCATCTCCTCTTCTCTCCTACTCTCCTCTTCTCTCCTCCTCTTCTCTTCTCTCCTCCTCTCCTCTTCTCCTCTCCTCTTTTCTCCTCTTCTCTCCTTCTCTCCTCTTCTCTCCTTTTCTCATCTCATCCCCTCTCCGCTTCTCTCCTCTTCTCTCCTCTTCTCTTCTCTCCTCTTCTCCTCTTCTCTCCTCCTCTCCTCCTCCCCTCTTCTCATCCCCTCTCCTCTCTTCTCATCCCCTCTCCTCTTCTCTCCTCCTCTCCTCTGGTGTGTAAATCCGTTTGGACTTAGAGGGGCCTCTTCCCCGTGGAGCACCAATGACTCGTTACCCATGATAACACGGCAGGACCCCGGCAGACGACGAGATGCCGGAATTAAAAGCCTGCTTCCATGGCAACAGGCTCAGCAGCAAAGCGGCTGCGCCACGTCACCCCTGAACCCTGTCTTTATCTGGGGGCTGTGACAAGTGCTTTGAAGTGGAGCGAGAGACGGAGGGTAGGAAGAGAAGAAAAGAGAGAAGAAAAGAGAGAGAGAGAGGGAGAACGATAAAGCCACATTCTTTCAGGAGGCAGATGTAAGTTGGTTTTAGGAGCTGCTTGCCACATCTTCATGGTGTGAAAGTAGGAGACTGTGTGCCACTGGTGTGAGCTGACCCTTTATGCCCTCTGGGCTTTAATGACAAGGCCTTACAAAGGTAATGAAAGGGTCCAACATTCTCTCCTTCTTCTCTATCTATATCCCCCCTACTCCCTCACTTCTAGCCTGATCTCTCTTGAGTGAGCTTTACAGAAACCATGAGAAACCAAAATGGTGGTCTCACCAGACCATTACTCCCACTAGAATAGCCTCTCGGATTTCATTTTTCCTCTGCTCTTGATTAAGTACATTAAATATGTATGGGGATGGAAACACATGTAACAATGACTTTCAGGGGAGCCTGGTTTATGTCTAATGTATTCAGAGCACACAGTAAGACTTATAGAAATGACCCAACTGCTGTGCTATTTCAGAAACCTCAATCCCAGTATTTCAGTCCTCTCAGGCCAAAGCCTCATTGGTAATGTTGGTGAGAGGAGCCAAAATAAATGTCTGCTGCAGCTTGTTTTCTTTGTGTGTGTGTGTGTGTGTGTGTGTGTGTGTGTGTGTGTGTGTGTGTGTGTTTAACTATACTAGTGGGGACCAGAAGTCCAACTTGGGGACATTTTGTTAGTCCCCACAAGCTGTATGGGGATAAGGGTTAAGGTTAGAATTAGTGTTAGGGTTAAGGTTTGGAGCTAGGGTTAGTTTTAGGGTTAGGAGCTAGGTTTAGGGTTACGGTTCGGTTTTCGGGGTTAGGGTTAAGGTCAGGGTAATGGTTAAGGTCAGGGTTATGGTTAAGGTCAGGGTTATGGTTAAGGATAGGTTTATTGGTCAGGGTTAGGGTAGGGTACGGGTTAGGATCAGGGGTTAGGGAAAATGGGACTGAACTGTACGTCTCCACAAGGTTAGTTTGTGTGTGTGTGTGTGTGTTGAGTAGTTAGAGTGGGAGTGTGTGTTTGTTCCAATATCTATCGGTACATCAGACATCAATGTGTAGCATCAGGGCTAGCTGTGTAAAGGGTCTGTGAGGCCTGAAGGATTATTCCTCCTCTGTCTCAACCCATCCCCTGGAGGAACACACTGTGTTTGTGTACTGTGTATTGGGGATGTTAATCTTTTTCTGTTTCTTTCTCACAACAAGAAAGTATGCTGCATCACCACAGTGGGCAGAAAGTATGCTGCATCACCACAGTGGGCAGAAAGTATGCTGCATCACCACAGTGGGCAGAAAGTAGTATGCTGCATCACCACAGTGGGCAGAAAGTATGCTGCAACACCACAGTGGGCAGAAAGTATGCTGTATCACCACAGTGGGCAGAAAGTATGCTGCATCACCACAGTGGGCAGAAAGTATGCTGCATCACCACAGTGGGCAGAAAGTATGCTGCATCACCACAGTGGGCAGAAAGTATGCTGCATCACCACAGTGGGCAGAAAGTATGCTGTATCACCACAGTGGGCAGAAAGTATGCTGCATCACCACAGTGGGCAGAAAGTATGCTGTATCACCACAGTGGGCAGAAAGTATGCTGTATCACCACAGTGGGCAGAAAGTATGCTGCATCACCACAGTGGGCAGAAAGTATGCTGTATCACCACAGTGGGCAGAAAGTATGCTGTATCACCACAGTGGGCAGAAAGTATGCTGTATCACCACAGTGGGCAGAAAGTATGCTGCATCACCACAGTGGGCAGAAAGTATGCTGTATCACCACAGTGGGCAGAAAGTATGCAGTTTCTTGCTGTAGAGGAATCATTATAACTTGTTATCTTGTGCCAATGCAGATTATTTTGGCTACTGCAGGTCAGCATCAAAGCATTGATGATGTCAGCGCTTTTAAACCACCAAAACACATCAAAAGTGGTGCTTTTAAACCACTCATATACCAGTATTTTGTATTCACAATACATTTTCATATTTTCAGGAGTATGTGCTTCAATATTACATAAATCCAATAATTGGAAAAGGACATAGACAAAAAAAACTGGGAGCAGATTAATATTGTAAAAGGTCAACAGGAGAAGTAGGCTACCTGTGTAATCTCAGATTATCAGAGATTATCCCATAATTGTGGAGGGTGTGGTGCATACAGTAGATGCCATTATGGATTAAATTGTGATAATCCCCTTTAAAACAGCACCAGAGTAGATAGAAATGGTTGTCCTCAGAAAACATGAATAATTCAATAGTAATACTACTGTGATTTTGACATACATTGCCAATAAACTGACTACCTGAAATTGCATCATCAGCTGTCATGTTCAATCCAATACAGTAATGAAGGACCACAAAAAATACAAAAGCTGCTCCCAGCATCCAAGGTCCATACCAGGTCAAACTGTGTGTTTGTATGTGTGTGTGTACAGTACGTGCGTGTGTGTGTGTGAGTACAGTATTATGTTTTGTTTTCATTCGAATATGTGATGTGAATCCTCGCGTAGCACCACCTACAGTACGCCTGGAAAATAAAGCTGAGTCCATGAGAATCCATCTAAGTGATTTAGCATAGTGCTGTAAGACATGGGCAGAATGGGCACATTAGGCCACCGCCTCGCTGCCTGGCATTGACTGCCTGCCTGCCTCACCCTCTCTGCCCTGGCCTGGGCATAGCCCTCTAGTGAAAGAGCCACGGAGACAACTGACAACCCACTGGATCCAAACCCAACAACCCTCAACAGCTCTTCTCTCTCTCCCTCCTTCTCTGTCTTCCTGTGGCTGGAATACAACAGCTCTTCTCTCCCTCCTTCTCTGTCTTCCTGTGGCTGGAATACGACAGCTCTTCTCTCTCTCCCTCCTTCTCTGTCTTCCTGTGGCTGGAATACGACAGACAGCTCTTCTCTCCCTCCCTCTCTGTCTCCCTGTGGCTGGAATACGACAGCTCTTCTCTCTCTCCCTGTGGCTGGAATACGACAGACAGCTCTTCTCTCCCTCCCTCTCTGTCTCCCTGTGGCTGGAATACGACAGCTCTTCTCTCTCTCCCTCTCTGTCTCCCTGTGGCTGGAATACAACAGCTCTTCTCTCTATTCCTCCCTCTCTGTCTCCCTGTGGCTGGAATACAACAGCTCTTCTCTCTCTTCCTCCCTCTCTGTCTCCCTGTGGCTGGAATACGACAGCTCTTCTCTCCCTCCCTCTCTGTCTCCCTGTGGCTGGAATATGACAGCTCTTCTCTCTCTTCGTCTCTCTCCCTGTGGCTGGAATACGACAGCTCTTCTCTCTCCCTCTCTGTCTCCCTGTGGCTGGAATACGACAGCTCTTCTCTCTCTTCCTCTCTGTCTCCCTGTGGCTGGAATATGACAGCTCTTCTCTATCTTCCTCTCTGTCTCCCTGTGGCTGGAATACAACAGCTCTTCTCTCTCTCCCTCTCTGTCTCCCTGTGGCTGGAATACGACAGCTCTTCTCTCTTTTCCTCCCTCTGTCTCCCTGTGGCTGGAATACAACAGCTCTTCTCTCTCTTCCTCTCTGTCTCCCTGTGGCTGGAATACAACAGCTCTTCTCTCTCTCCCTCTCTGTCTCCCTGTGGCTGGAATATGACAGCTCTTCTCTCTCTCCCTCTCTGTCTCCCTGTGGCTGGAATACGACAGCTCTTCTCTCTCTCCCTCTGTCTCCCTGTGGCTGGAATACAACAGCTCTTCTCTCTCTCCCTCTCTGTCTCCCTGTGTCTGGAATATGACAGCTCTTCTCTCTCCCTCCTTCTCTGTCTCCCTGTGGCTGGAATACGACAGCTCTTTCCTCTGCAGTGACTCTGCTACATATTTCTGCAGATGCATATGCAACCACAGACTTGGGCCCATCTGTTTTTCCCTAGCCGGGTTCCTAAAGCGTTTCTGTGAGAAAATGCCTGACAAACAGACAGAGAGAGAGAGAGAGAGAGAGAGAGAGAGAGAGAGAGAGAGAGAGAGAGAGAGAGAGAGAGAGAGAGAGAGAGAGAGGAAAAAGGCTCTCAGGATCAGTTCGGGTCTATTTTCTCTTTCAACAGCTGTGTTTTACTTCAGAAAATAAGAAAAATAAGGGTAATGGACTGGTGTCTTTATTTAAGTGAGGTAAGCAAGTGTGTGAATAATTAATGACGCTGGACACCTGCCTAGGCTTCCACTTCAATACAGTATCCCCTCCATTTTTATTCCATACAATCTGTCATTCCATTCAGACTTCAGGCACCTTTGTTGATGATGGCAGTGATATCATTGATTCTCTCTGCTCCGTCACAGGTGTGTCATCAGAATGAATTATCCCACTGAGCCAATCAGAGCGAAGAAGCTTGATTGGAATCACGCTGACACAAACAGTTGGAATCACCGATAGAAAAAAGCCTATTAGAAGAAGTAAGAAGTAGAGTTTCCAAGAGTTTTGGCCCAAACTTTTCTCTCCGTTTAGTTTTGTCAGCACTTCTCACCGAGGATAAAGGCAATGAAGTCCCACTCACTTAACTCAGATTTTCCAGGTCAGTCGCAGGCCTTTTCAGAGTTCAGACCTAAGAAGAACTCACTCCAAAGGATACTTATTTTTTTTTTCTCTCTCTCTCTCTCTCTCTCTCTCTCTCTCTCTCTCTCTCTCTCTCTCTCTCTCTCTCTCTCTCTCTCTCTCTCTCTCTCTCTCTCTCTCTCTCTCTCTCTCTCTCTCTCTCTCTCTCTCTCCCTCCCTCTGGCTCTCTCTCAATTCAATTCAATTCAACTTTATAAGCATGACGTAACAATGTACATATTTCCAAAGCTTACTTTGTATATTTACAATATTAAGATAATAAGAATCAAAATTGCCAACAGGACAACAGTAACAACAATAACCAAAGGTCAAAATAACCACATATTTAACAATAAGCATAGAGGTCATGTGCAGGTTGGATGGTCTGTCAGACACTGTCCCTCAACTTATGGCAGGCAGCAATGTAGTGCGCTGCCAACCCACAGCTCTCTGCGTCCTCCCCCAACAGGACGGGTAGCCTACTCTCATCAGAGAGGTTTTTGAAACCTTGAATAAGGGTTTCAAATTTGGGGAAATTACACTATCTAATTGTTTTATATCTTTGACATTTTGTCAGGAAATTCAGCTCTGTCTCAGGTTCTGCTGTGGTGTAGTGGTTGCACAGCCTTTCCTCTACAGGGAGCCAGGTTTTCCTGTGTCTACCCTTCTCAATGGCAAGGCTGTGCTCACTGAGCCTGTACTGTCAAGGTTTTTCTAAGGTTTTGATCAGTAACCATGGTCAAATAGTTAGCCACGGTGTACTGTCGATGTAGGGCCAGACAACACTGCATTTTGCTCTGTGCTTATGTTTCCCAATAAGCAATGTAGTTTTGTTTTGATTGTGTTGTAATTAGTTTTATTCTGATTGATTGGATGTTCTGGTCCTGATGCTTCAGTGTGTTAGTAGAACAAGTTAGAACATCTCACTCTCTCACTCTCTCACTCTCCCACTCTCCCACTCTCCCACTCTCTCACTCTCTCACTCTCTCACTCTCCCACTCTCCCACTCTCTCACTCTCCCACTCTCTCACTCTCCCACTCTCCCACTCTCGGCCCCTGTAATCTATAACGAAGGCCTTTGAATTCACCACAACGTTGTTAGGTAGTGGAATGGAGGGGTAGGGAGAAGTGCTACTTGACAGAGGGAGGATAATACACGGTGGCCCTGTTCAGGAGCCCTGCTCTCATTGCAGATAACTTCACGTTTCCCTTTCCCTTCCCTTAGCCACGTGTGATGACATGCCGAACCATTGCCCAATTTATTTAAGTAAGACATCCTGAAAGGTATGCATATCTGAGACAGAAACAACTTCATCTCAAATCTACCAGGCCACTTAAAAGATACACCCTCTTAAGATTCTAACAATTACTATTAATACATGCTATATTCAAATAAGCCTCCAGGAATGTGGTTCATGGTATCAGCCATAACACATTAGGAAGCATCGCGAACACAGGGGTGAGGAAGTTACCAATTGATTGGGCTAATCTTCCCTGCAGGAAGTGCACTTGAAGGATTTCCTCTGACCGAATAGGTGGGTAAAAAAAAGGAACACAATGAGGCCGGAAACCAATTTGTTGTTGTAAGAGTTATACGTCTTATTGGTTTGTCATATTGCTGCGGCAGAGCCAGCTCTATACGTTAAGATCAGCAGAAAGGAGCTGGAGTTGCCATCTGTTAGGGAGGAGTAGAGACCTGGTTAAGAAGTGAGGCCCCAGTGTAGCTGACATTATGGGGCCACAGCTTTAGGCTCTTACTGCTTACAGTAGCGCTCCAGAGACACAACTAAGTTCTGCATGTTCAGGGTTTACTTGGTGAGTGCCTGTATAAACCAGCGAAGGTTACTTACTTTACTTCATTCATATGAAGACAAAATACCAGTAAATCACTGATCCTTTTAGCCATAACCTTTCACCCTTACCTCAGCAGCAGGGATCCCTTCTGGTGGGCGGCACTGAAGAAGAACTTCCTGTTCCAGAGACACTTCCTTTCCCAGGGGCTCCTGGTCAAACGTCTTTCTGAGATCTGGAGGACAAAAATGGCAACCAACCATAAATAAACATTAACATATCCCTCACATTCTACACATGATGTATGTAATAATGAGGATGCTGAATTATTTCACTGGTGTCTTTTGATTAAAAAAAGACTTAGAAGGTTTTAGACTGTCGTTCTCAGTGCGCAGCTAGCAAATACAGTACTGCATAGGGCCAATAGAGCAGTCTCTGTGAGAAATAAAGCTTGACTTCTCTTTCTCTCTTTCTGTCCTCTTATTGCACAGAGAGCCTGAAGAATCAGAGGTGGGTGGCAGGGAGCTGCTGAGAAAGGGATCACTCTCCCTCCTCTAATAAAAAGCCACTAGTTCTCCAGTGTGTGAGCCTGATGGAGTAGGGCAGGACCGGGACCGGGGGGGCGTCATGCTACACTGGAACCCAAAGCTCATTAGATATATATCACCACCTGCTGGGATACGGTCTGGCAGAGGAGCTGCAGAAATAATATGGTGACGAGAAGGGAGAGAGAGCGAGAGAGAGAGGGAGGGAGCGAAAGAGAGAGAGAAAGAAAGAGAGAGGGAGCGAGAGAGAGGGGGAGAGAGAGGGGGAGAAAGGGGGAGTGATAGAGAGGGGGAGAGAGGGGGAGTGAGAGAGAGAGGGAGAGAGAGAGGGTTAGGGGAGAGAGAGAGAGGGGGTGAGAGAGAGAGAGAGAGAGAGGGGAGAGGGGCATAGAGGGAGAGAGAGGGCTTGAGAGGAGAGAGATTTGGAGAGAGTGAGGGGAGAGGGGGGAGAGAGAGCGAGAGAGAGAGGGAGAGAGAGAGGGTTAGGGGAGAGAGAGAGAGGGGGGGTGATAGAGAGAGAGGGAGGGAGAGGGGCATAGAGGAAGAGAGAGGGCTTGAGAGGAGAGAGATTTGGAGAGAGTGAGGGGGAGAGGGGGGGAGAGAGAGATAGCGAGAGAGAGAGAGACTGGGCTTGAGGTAGATTGTGTAAGAGGACAGGGGGAAGGGAGCTGTAGTGCTACAATTGCTAGAGAACAGACTCAGTGGAGTATTAAGTACACACTCATACTCCCAAACTCCAGTGACAGCACTTTCCACAGCCTGCAATGTCCCGGCTCTGCTTATCATTTTAACTGTCTGACACAGGAGCCCATTTAATCAAACCCAGTAACCACATTTAATGAATAGTCTAGAATAACATTGTTCCTGTAACAAAAAAACATGCTTCAGTTAATGTTGTAGTGTTTCTTTTTCTTTAAATCTGTAAACATTTTGTACTGTGTGTGAATTTAAATGTACAGGAGCTCGGTGAGACATTTTTTTGGACACAAAGTTGTAGCCCATAGAGTCAAAGAGCACACACACACACACACACACACACACACAAGTAACTCCCTGCCAGTGTGTAATCCCTGAGAATGGGTTGGAGGAGCTCACATGAAGCCAACTCTTGACTATCACTGTTAAACCAAGCATGGACCAGCCCTGCTTACAAAGCAAAGGAAGCGCAGAGCTGAAAGGTAAGCCAAGCTGGAAATCCCATATGCTCTGAAAGTACACTGTGTCTCTAGACGTCAAGGGTTTCCTGTGGAGTTTCAACCCCTCAGCCACCCTCAGGGCAAAACCAAGAAGAAAAGCATATTTGTGCATTGTGAATGGAGTTATACATCAAACTCTCTTTATGTCAGTTTGTGAATAATGTAAATTAAATGGTATTCAGGTATTTCTGCTGTAGGGCCAGATGAGCATGCCATCAGAGTGACGTGGTGAGGTTGGACCCAGGTGCAGAGAAGAGACCAGACGAGGAATTAGTGGCTAAGGATAAACAGAAATACTTTACTGATAAACAGTAGCCGCAGGATCACAGTATACTTGAAAAAAAAAACACACAGCCTGAAAAGCTCACTCAGGAAACGAACGCACACGGTAAACAATTACAGCTTCTGTAAAGGACCACAGAATCCTCATTCCACTGTGAAAGGACCGCCCCTGCTCCGGTGTACGAAGCGTCCTCCTCCACCACAAAGGGACGAGTCGGATCAGGGTGAACGAGGATAGGTCCAGAGGTGAAACGTCCCTTGAGCTCCATGAATGCCCCGTCAGCCTCAGGGGTCCAGCAAAAATGGGTCTGGGACTTGCGGGTAAGGACCGCGAGAGGCCGCTGCCACCGCACCAAAGTTGCGTATAAAACGTCGGTAAAAATGGACAAACCCGAGGGACCGCTGGAACTGCTTGAGTGAGGTGGGACGGAGCCAGCCGGCAACCGCCTCAATCTTTACGGGGTCCATATGCATTCCTGCAGTAGAGGTAATGTGACCCAGGAAGCAAACCTGGGATACGTGGAACTCACACTTCTCTATCTTGGCGTATAGTTGACTCTGCAGGAGGCATCTCAGGAGTTGGCGGACGTGCAGTACTGTATGTGTTCCCGAAGGGTCTTGGAGAAGATCAAGATGTCATTGAGGTAAACAAAGATGAACCGATTCAACATGTCCCTCAGGGTGTAATTGACCAATGCTTGGAAGACTTCCGGTGAGTTCGATAAGGGTATGACCAAATATTCATAGTGGCCACTAGGGGTGTTAAAGGAAATCCTCCACTCATCTCCCTCCCTGATTCTCACCAGATTGTAAGCATTGCGGATGTCCAGTTTGGTGAAGAATTGGGCCCCTTGGACCTACTCCAATGTGGAGGACATCAAGGGTAGGGGGTAACGATTCTTGATCGTAATCTGGTTCAGCCCTCTGTAATCGATGCAGGGATGCAGGCCTCCATCCTTCTTACCTACGAAGAAGAATCCTGCACCAGCAGGCGATGTAGAGGGACGAATGAAACCTGCCTCCAGCGACCCCCGGATGTAATTGTCCATGACTGCTGCTTCAGGGGTTTGAGAGGGAGTACAGACAACCCTGGGGAGGTGTGGTGCTGGGTAGGAGTTTTATGGCACAGCCGTAAGGACGATGAGGGGGAAGGGTGGCGTCTGCCTCTTACTGAAGGCCTCCCAGAGGTGGAAGTATTCGGGAGGGAGAGCAGAAAAGTCTTGGTCTTCAAGGGATGCAGGATGACACGGTGAGGCATTTAGTCTGGCAGTCCTTACCCCAGTCTAGTAGGTGTCCCATGGACCAGGAAACTAGTGGGGTTTGTAGCGCTAGCCAGGGGTACCTTAGGATAATGAGGTTCTCGGGAGCAATGATCAACAGTCTCAGAGTGGTTCACCCCAACATGCAGTAGAATGGGCTTGGTCTGATATTCCCCCTGACCGGAGCCAATGGGTATCCATTGAGGGCTTGAATCTGCAGAGGGATGGTACATTTCACGCAGGGGATCTGTAACTCTCTGGCGAAGTCTTGATCAATGAAATAATCCGTGGCCCAGTCCACAAATGCTTGAATCTGGTGCTGACGGTTGTCCCAGTGGAGGATTGTGGGTAGTAACAGGCAGTGACTGGGTAGCCCAGAGGTAACTGCACAGCTCATCAGGGCCTCCTCCTGTCCTGGCGAGCTCTGGCGTTTCCGGTCAGCTCTGGGCAGGTAGCATGGTGATGGCAGAGACCTCCGCAGTAGAGGCAGCAAGGTTGGACCAAGGTGCAGAGAAGAGACCAGACGAGGAATCAGTGGTTAAGGATAAACAGAAATACTTTACTGAGAAACGGAAGCCGCAGGATCACACTACACTTTCAAAAATAACAAACACTAAGTCTCGAAAACTCACTCAGGTAACGAACGCACACGGTAAACAATTCAAGCCTCTCCAAAGGACCACAGAAAAACACATATATTTTAACAAGGACATCTAGGAGTGGCTCCAGCCGCGGAGCCATGAAGACCACCACGTAATTGTTTGAAGTCTCTAACAATACCCGGATCCAGGATGTCCAGGGCAGGCACCCACACCCTCCCAGTCCACCAGGTACGGTAGGGTCCCTCGAACCCGACGAGCCTCCAACAGATGCCGGACCGTGTCTCTAGAGCTGTCTCTGCCACCCTCTGGTGCCAGAAGGAACCATGGTAATCAGCGGGCTAGTGGACAGACATAGTGGGTACTAGAAATAAGAAGGACTGTAAAATTGACAGATTTACAACAGAATATTACCCTTCAGAAAGTCAAGGATAGTCGATGTGGTTGTGATGTTGTGAGAGAGAGCTATACTAATTGATTTGGGTCAGAAGTACTCTAAGCACCTCTCAGTATCCATGGAAACCATCCGTTGGGGTAGTTAAGGGTTCCACCAACTTTTGTAGACAGATTCTGGAAGGACATAACATAGGGCTGTTACAGACATCTTGTGCGAACGTAAATTGACGATTTATGGTTTTAGATGGCTTTAGCATTTTGTTTTTTGGATTCTGAAAGAAAGGAGATCTGCTGACACGCAGATAAAGAAAATGTAAGCATCGACAGATGGATAGTGAAACGTCTTTTATGGAAGTAACCACAAAATGTTCCTCCCAGCTGGTTCAGAAATGGTCTCCTCATCACCATTGTAATTTGAGCAAAATAGAAACCACAAAGTGGAAAAGAGTGGATTTGATGCCTACATCCACACTATGTGACTGCTCCCCACTGGCATGTCTGAACACTGCTGCTGACACTGAGTGAGTGAGTGAGTGAGTGAGTGAGTGAGTGAGTGAGTGAGTGAGTGAGTGAGTGAGTGAGTGAGTGAGTGAGTGAGTGAGTGAGTGAGTGAGTGAGTGAGTGAGTGAGTGAGAGAGAGAATGCATTGGTTTGAGTGCGATCAAACCAACGCTATTAAAGAGTTGTGATGTTGGGCAGCAGGCTGGCATACTGTCAGACTGAAGGAGAGAGGAATGCCAAGAGAAGAATCACTCAGAAAGCCTCTGAAATGCCAATACTATAGTACAGCCATTGGCAGAGTTTGAAGACAGAACTATGTAGACAATGGGGACTATTTTAAGGTGGCTGAGCATTTAACAACTCTCCAGTCATTCTCCATGGTGTAAGTCTGTCCGGCAGACATTTGGAACTATTACAGAAGAAGTCTCAATTCCATGACATAAATATAACTCTCTGAGTCACTCAGGAGCCAGCCTGCTCTGGGATTTAAGGTTATACATGTTAATTATCTCTCTAGTCCGTACATAGTCTGTCCACCCATTTGATATCGAGTCCAAATGCCTCTTCCCAAAGCTGGACTTCAGCTGGTTTCAGTTAGAGGACTATCAAAAGAGAGAGAAGTCCAACTGGAATTGAAACAGCTTATTGATCATCTCACCACTCGACATCCCCTGCTGGAGGAGAAGAGCTTAACTTTGAGATGTTCTCATAACAAAATACATTAGCACCAGACTTTAGCCAAAACCCCACTGTACACCATAACAGCCGGATCAGCACCAGGGTCCAAATAGCCCTGAAACACAAGTACTAGGAGAACTGAAGTTCCATTTCAACCTCATGTCTGTCTTTAGGAGCATATGGTGCATTTCAACCTCAGGTCTGTCTTTAGGAGCATATGGTGCATTTCATGCTGAAATGGAAAGTTTGCATTGAAAGCAATTTCCGTAAAGATCAAGTATGAAATTAAAAGATTGGATCGTGCGTATAAGATTGAGGGAAACGTATTCAGATGTACAGTAGCTTTGGGGGATTTCGTCAGTATGCTGTTTTTTTTTATCAGAGAGAGAGCGAGAAGTGTGTGTGTGAGAGAGAAATGGAGGAACAGAGAGTGAAAAGAGTAGCTCCTGAGTGATATTTATGAACCGTGTCTCCTTCCTCTCTGTTCTCCTCCTCCTCCTCTCCCAGGCTCAGGCGATGTGGAGCTGGGTGAGCAGCAGGGTATAAGGCTGAGTAGACATTCCTGTGGGAGTCACACCATTCCCTGTTACACCACAGAAATACCTCTGCCTCCCCAGGCCTCCCTACAGGCCCCAGCTACCACCACATTTGACTGCCATTATGCTAAGTGCATGGTGTTTGGCTTCTTGTCCTGCGAAATTACAGAAGTCTCACAGTCATGGGTTATTTCGACGCAATCTCTCCCCCACTTAATACACCTATAAACCCTGATGCAGATGTAAACTAGAGGACTGGCGACCAGAGAGAATTACCAAGGTGAAACTTAATTAGATGAATGTGAGCTTTACTAGTTTTGTGAAAAATAACAACGCCACAAACACATACAATTTCAGCTTCTAGGTTCAGTATAACGGGTTTAATTACCTAGGTCAATCGAAGGACATTTTTTGTTGGGTTTTCTGAGAAGTCATTCATTTCATTTGCTTGTGTACCCATTTCAGCGTCTCTATGGTGTTTAATGACGCTATCGAAATACCTCAAGAATGGTGGCAAGTCATTCTGAGGTCGCAACAAGTACAGAATGTCACAGTAAAGTTGCATAGGAATAAACCACCAGGTAGAACTATAAGCATCCCCTGACCTGTCGGTCAGGTCACAGGTAACCATGGAGAGGAAAGTGGAGTCAGGTAAATCACTGGCCAATGAGAGTCCATGTCATTTTAGCAGAAGGGAAACGTGGGCTGCAATAAATCACAATAACACCCAAACAGTCACGAACGTACCACAAATCACAGTGGGGGGGGGAAGAATAGTCTGGGTCCACAGAGGACAGCCTTTATGACACCACCTGCCTCACAGTGTTAACATTGATCACATTGATCACTAGCCCCCCCCCCCTCATCACCACCCAACCACCACCTGAATTTATCAGCCCTGAGTGTTACTTAGCCCCTGATTAAACCATCTGTTTGAGGGAGGGGAGGGAGGGGGACAAGGGGGGGGGGACTAGTCCAGAGTTTCCATTAGTCTCCTGAGGGACTGTGGCTATCTATGAGGTGGCCTGGGTCTGCCAGGAAGCCCAGGAGAGAGAGGAGCTACAGTAATCCATTCAGGACAATCTAATAGCGGGGCAAGAGGGATCCATTCTGATAGCAGAGGAAGAAGGATCCATTCTAATAGCAGAGGAAGAAGGATCCATTCTAATAGCAGAGGAAGAAGGATCCATTCTAATAGCAGAGGAAGAAGGATCCATTCTAATAGCAGAGGAAGAAGGATCCATTCTAATAGCAGAGGAAGAAGGATCCATTCTAATAGCAGAGGAAGAAGGATCCATTCCAATAGCAGAGGAAGAAGGATCCATTCCAATAGCAGAGGAAGAAGGATCCATTCTAATAGCAGAGGAAGAAGGATCCATTCTAATAGCAGAGGAAGAAGGATCCATTCTAATAGCAGAGCAAGAGGGATCCATTCTAATAGCAGAGGAAGAAGGATCCATTCTGATTTGAGGGAAAGGTTAGCCCTGGCAGGCTGCTGATCATGGCTGATTATGTGGAGGTGGAGGCATTGGCAGACTTACCATTAGCCAGAAGAGGCAATTGCCTCAGGCCTCACATCATCAAGGGGCCTCATGAGCTGGGCATTAACTTTGTTTTGCTCCATTCGAGGTCAAATAAATAAACGAATACAAAAAAAATCCCCATCCAAATCTGTCTGTTTAAGCTCGAGATATCTGTCGGCATGGGCTCAATCCACTGCATCTGCAGAGGGCAGAGCTACAGTACAGAGCTACAGTACAGAGCTACCGTACAGAGCTACAGTACAGAGCTACAGTACAGAGCTACAGTACAGAGCTACAGTACAGAGCTACCGTACAGAGCTACAGTACAGAGCTACAGTACAGAGCTACCGTACAGAGCTACAGTACAGAGCTACAGTACAGAGCTACAGTACAGAGCTACAGTACAGATCTACAGTACAGTCAGGGGTGTTTGTCAGACTCTCGAAAATGGTTCTCTCACGAACACATCTGTAGTGTCCAAATGGTTTGGCCTACAAAATGAATATGACCCCTCTAAGGAAATATGAGACTCTCACAAACACAATGGTGTTCTCCATTTTTCTCTACAGGACTCGTCTGAAAGTAACCCGGTACTGGCCCGAAAGATATATAGAAGTGAATCGGGAATTTGCACGTAAAAGGTATACAGGTAATTCCATGGTAAAAAATATTTGTTGCACATACGATACTAATCTAGTGAGCATTATTGGAGCTGCGCCCAAAAACACGGCATTTGATTGGTTTGACGTGTAGCGAGATGTCACTGATTTACCTACTTAGCTATTTCTCTGCTGTGAACTTCCCCAGGCTTACCCGTATTAGAGGAGCCTGGTTGTCGACGAGGCTAGCTTACAAGAAACTCAGACTGGCCTCTGCAGGGGGCCTCCGAATCACTAAGTCCACCCATAGGTGGAGCTGAAGGTGGAAGTAGAGGTGGAGGTGGAACAGCTAATGATGTGGAGGTAGAGGTAGAGGTGGAACAGCTAATGATGTGGAGGTAGAGGTAGAAGTGGAGAGCAGCGGGGGACTCTGTGGAGAGACTGCAGGGGACTACTCCATCAGTCAGTGGCTGGCCTGGCATACCAACACAGGTAGCCTACGGCTAAAGTAAGGTGGAAGTAGAGGTGGAGGTGGAACAGCTAATGATGTGGAGGTAGAGGTAGAGGTGGAGAGCAGCGGGGGAACTCTGTGGAGAGACTGCAGGGGACTACTCCATCAGTCAGTGGCTGGCCTGGCATACCAACACAGGTAGCCTACGGCTAAAGTAAGGTGGAAGTAGAGGTGGAGGTGGAACAGCTAATGATGTGGAGGTAGAGGTAGAGGTGGAACAGCTAATGATGTGGAGGTAGAGGTAGAGGTGGAGGTGGAGAGCAGCGGGGGAACTCTGTGGAGAGACTGCAGGGGACTACTCCATCAGTCAGTGGCTGGCCTGGCATACCAACACAGGTAGCCTACGGCTAAAGTAAGGTGGAAGTAGAGGTGGAGGTGGAACAGCTAATGATGTGGAGGTAGAGGTAGAGGTGGAGAGCAGCGGGGGAACTCTGTGGAGAGACTGCAGGGGACTACTCCATCAGTCAGTGGCTGGCCTGGCATACCAACACAGGTAGCCTACGGCTAAAGTAAGGTGGAAGTAGAGGTGGAACAGCTAATGATGTGGAGGTAGAGGTAGAGGTGGAGAGCAGCGGGGGAACTCTGTGGAGAGACTGCAGGGGACTACTCCATCAGTCAGTGGCTGGCCTGGCATACCAACACAGGTAGCCTACGGCTAAAGTAAGGTGGAAGTAGAGGTGGAACAGCTAATGATGTGGAGGTAGAGGTAGAGGTGGAGAGCAGCGGGGGAACTCTGTGGAGAGACTGCAGGGGACTATTCCATCAGTCAGTGGCTGGCCTGGCATACCAACACAGGTAGCCTACGGCTAAAGTAAGGTGGAAGTAGAGGTGGAGGTGGAACAGCTAATGATGTGGAGGTAGAGGTAGAGGTGGAGAGCAGCGGGGGAACTCTGTGGAGAGACTGCAGGGGACTACTCCATCAGTCAGTGGCTGGCCTGGCATACCAACACAGGTAGCCTACAGCTAAAGTAAGGTGGAAGTAGAGGTGGAACAGCTAATGATGTGGAGGTAGAGGTAGAGGTAGAGGTGGAGGTGGAACAGCTAATGATGTGGAGGTAGAGGTAGAGGTAGAGGTGGAGGTGGAACAGCTAATGATGTGGAGGTAGAGGTAGAGGTGGAACAGCTAATGATGTGGAGGTAGAGGTAGAGGTAGAGGTGGAGGTGGAACAGCTAATGATGTGGAGGTAGAGGTAGAGGTAGAGGTGGAGGTGGAACAGCTAATGATGTGGAGGTAGAGGTAGAGGTAGAGGTGGAGGTGGAACAGCTAATGATGTGGAGGTAGAGGTAGAGGTGGAACAGCTAATGATGTGGAGGTAGAGGTAGAGGTAGAGGTGGAGGTGGAACAGCTAATGATGTGGAGGTAGAGGTAGAGGTGGAACAGCTAATGATGTGGAGGTAGAGGTAGAGGTGGAACAGCTAATGATGTGGAGGTAGAGGTAGAGGTAGAGGTGGAGGTGGAACAGCTAATGATGTGGAGGTAGAGGTAGAGGTGGAACAGCTAATGATGTGGAGGTAGAGGTAGAGGTGGAGAGCAGCGGGGGAACTCTGTGGAGAGACTGCAGGGGACTACTCCATCAGTCAGTGGCTGGCCTGGCATACCAACACAGGTAGCCTACGGCTAAAGTAAGGTGGAAGTAGAGGTGGAGGTGGAACAGCTAATGATGTGGAGGTAGACGTAGAGGTGGAGAGCAGCGGGGGAACTCTGTGGAGAGACTGCAGGGGACTACTCCATCAGTCAGTGGCTGGCCTGGCATACCAACACAGGTAGCCTACGGCTAAAGTAAGGTGGAAGTAGAGGTGGAGGTAGAACAGCTAATGATGTGGAGGTAGAGGTAGAGGTGGAGAGCAGCGGGGGAACTCTGTGGAGAGACTGCAGGGGACTACTCCATCAGTCAGTGGCTGGCCTGGCATACCAACACAGGTAGCCTACGGCTAAAGTAAGGTGGAAGACAGAGCTGGTAAGATGAGAGCAACTGAACTGGCCTTGAAGCTATGTGCAATGGTCCCAGGCTTGTGACTTTAGTAGGACTGTATAGGCAGTCTTAACTGATGAGTAGTAACAGAGGTACAAGCTCTGTTCTTTCTCAGAGACCTAGTTGTGTGTTATCCTGACAGGGTCCCTGAAAGGCTTTAGTTGCGGGCCCTCTGACACCCGTCACAATGGACATCGAAGCACTAAGTATCCCCAATCTGGATTCAGGCGTAATCGTAAAAGAGTACATGTAAATCTGGCTCCCTACATTTAGTATGATATGTTACATTTCGTATAGTATGTAATTCATTTGTGTATGTCCATCGCCCATTTCGTTATGAATTACAATTCACATGATATGTTACGAATTGCAATTCGTACAGTATTTTACGTATTTGCAATATGTATCATAAGTTGCAAATTTCTATTTGTTGTTGCTACGGTTAGCTAGGTGGCTAACGTTGGCTAGGTTAGGGGTGAAGATTTAGGTTAAAGGGTTAAGGTTAGGGTTAGGGGAAAGGTTAGTAACATGCTAAGTAGTTGTAAAGTAGCTCAAAAGAAGTAAGTAGTTGCTAGTTAGCTAAAATGCTAAAGGTGTCCGTGATGAGATTCGTTATATGGCGTGATACGCCTACCCATCCACCCCGACCTTCCCTCTTCCGTTTTTTTCCTTAAGTAACCTTCTGTCTTATGTAACCATACCCAATGTAACATATCATACTAATTTGAGTGTCTGAGATTTACATTTACTATGTTACGTCTAGTCTATGAGACCAGGTTGGTGTCCGAGAGACCTCGGTCAGTCTATTAAAGAAAAAGAAAGACTGGACACAACATAGGCGGAAGTCAGAAATGCATAGGGTTCTGAAGATTGAAGCCCTGTGGCTCAGAGAAGATAAAGTGGGGAAAGATGTGTAAAAAGTAAATTGATCACTCAACAACCGAAAGACATACAAATACTCAGTTCTCTCTATCTCTCTCTCTCTCTCTCTCTCTCTCTCTCTGCCTTAGAGTTTCCACTTCCCTTCATGTTTTGATTGCCACATCCTTCGGGTGAAATAAAAATGGTTTAAGCACGAGTGAAGAAATAAGCGTGTTGTTGCTGGAAGACTTGTTTATATTTGGTATACTTGCCAGTCAAATTACTAACATAAGAAAAGGGAATTTGAGGACCACCAACAAATAAAGGGAAACGTTGGCAGAAACATGTATTTGATCCTTTCTACTTCGTGTATACAACCCTCCCTGTCTCTGTTTCTCTCCATTTATACAGAATGTGACTGGAGTTTATGGGTTGTTTTAAGGGCCATTAGTCGTGAGAGCCCTTTCTTGACTGCCTGTCAAACTGTTTCTGTTGTACATGCATGAGAATGTATCTGAACTCTCAGTGACTGGTGGCTTCTTTGACTGTCAGGACAAGGGATGGGGACAGGAATGGGTCCCAGTATGGGGACAGAGTTGAGGGGTTACAAATGGGATATGGGAGAAGGGTTGCTGGGTACTTACAGGCGATGCGGACGTGGGCCTTGCGGCTCTTGGTGGTCCCTGCAGAGCTCCAGGCTACACACTGACACCAGAAGTCCTCTGGCCCAAACAACTCCTCCACTTGCTGCCTTGTGATCTCAATACTGGCTTCTCGCACCACCAAGCCTGTGGAGGGGTGAGAGGGGGAGAGGGAGAGAGAGTCAGGACACCGGATCTACAGTATGCAGAGGTAGAGCCAACACTAGCCTTGGGTAGAGAGAGGGGACATTCAGAAGACGGAGCCAAAGCAATTTGAGGGAAATAATAGCTTAATCAAGTGAAATGAATGTTGCCCTCCCAGAGCATGGGCCTGAGAGTGTGCCAGCAGCACAATCTAAAGCTTCATTAAGAGGTTGTCAATGGTAACCTTTCACACCTGGGAAAGGAAAAGAGAGGAAATAAGAGGAAGACACTAATACCAGATCCAAACAGATACAGATGTACCAATTCAAAAGGCCACACACCACAACACCGCTCCTCCATTTAATATTAATACAGTTAAATGATCCATTGCATCGCATCTCAAAATCAGTCCACTGTCAAGACGGCTGCTTCTGGCGGCTGTTTGGCAATGGGTATCCATGTGTGCTCTGTGCTGTGGGAGTTAGCCTGGCCCATATTGTGGTGAGTTGCAGTGGGAAGGAGTTGTTCAGGTCCGGGGCTGTGCATGGGCCTGTGGGGGGAGGAAGCCTAGCAGTCTGATCAGCGTCATGGCTAACACAATCCTGTTTGCTAACTCCTCTGATTACTGCTCATCTGGGTGCCAGGGCCCAAACAAACAAATCAGCCCTGAAACAAACCCCTCTACCCACTGCACAGCTGCCCCTTCAGCTCAGATTACTGGGATAATGCTGTGTGTACTGTGTGTGTGTGTACTGTGTGTGTGTGTACTGTGTGTGCGTGTGTGAGTGTGCGTGTGAGCGCGCGATCGCGCGTGTGTGTATAGCTGGAAGTGCCAGGCTGCTTGGCACTGAGTATTCATGGATGATTCTTTGGTTTCTCAGCCCCTCATCCTTTTATCTTCTAATGTATTAGTGAGAGGATTAGACAGTATGGAGGTGGAGGATCTGACAGTTCTCTGACAGGAGAAACTTAGCGGCACAAACATTCAATACACACAACAATCTATAGACAGATAGAGAGGAGTCCTATGGCAACAGCCATACACCATAAATAACAAACAATGCAGTTGACAGTCTGCCGTATAAACTTTAGCTAACAGAACTATTGATCCACAGTGTTGGGGAGAGAGACAGAGGGAGAGAGACAGAGGGAGAGAGACAGAGGGAGAGAGACAGAGAGAGAGAGACAGAGAGAGAGACAAAGAGAGAGAGGGAGAGAGACAGAGGAGAGAGACAGAGGGAGAGAGACAGAGAGAGAGACAAAGAGAGAGAGGGAGAGAGACAGAGAGAGAGACAAAGAGAGAGAGGGAGAGAGAAAATCTGAAGTCAAATGTCTATTATTTGCTGATGATCTGGTGCTTCTGTCCCCAATCAAGGAGGGCCTACAGCAGCACATAGATATTCTGCACAGATTCTGTCAGACCTGGTCCCCGACAGTAAATCTCAGTAAGACAAAAATAATGGTGTTCCAAAAAAGGTCCAGTTGCCAGGACCAGAAATAGAAATTCCATCTAAACACCTTTGCCTAAACAATCAGCCCCACAGGTAACTTGCACAAAGCTGTGAACGATCTGAGAGGCAAGGCAAGAAGGGCCTTCTAAGCCATCAAAAGGAACATAAAATTCGACATACCTAAAAAATACTTGAATCGGTTATCAAACCCATTGCCCTTCATGGTTGTGAGGTCTGGGGTCTGCTCACCAACCAAGAATTCACAAAATGGGACAAACACCAAATTGAGACAAATTTGGTGTATAATATCCTCTGTGTACAACGTAAAACCCCCCAAAAATGCAGGGCAGAATCAGGCCGATACCCATTAATGATCAAAATCCAGAAAAGAGCTGTTCAATTCTACAACCATCTAAAAGGAAGCGATTCCCAAACCTTCCATAACAAAGCCATCACCTACAGAGAGATGAACCTGGAGAAGAGTCCCCTATGCAAGCTGGTCCTGGGGCTCTGTTCACAAACAAACCCCATAGAGCCCCAGGACAGCAACACAATTAGACCCAACCAAATCATGAGAAAACAAAAAGATAATTACTTGACACATTGGAAAGAATGTACAAAAAAACAGAGCAAACTAGAATGCTATTTGGCCCAAAACAGAGAATGCACAGTGGCAGAATACCTGGCCACTGTGACTGACCCAAACTTAAGGAAAGCTTTGACTATGTACAGACTCAGTGAGCATAGCCTTGCTATTGAGAAAGGCCGCCGTAGGCAGACCTGGCTCTCAAGAGAAGACAGGCTATGTGCACACTGCCCACAAAATGAGGTGAAAACTGAGCTGCACTTCCTAACCTCCTGCCAAATATGACCATATTAGAGACACACATTTCCCTCAGAATACACAGACACACAAAGAATTCGAAAACAAACCAAATTTGGATAAACTCTAGATAAAAAATATCTATTGGGTGAAATACCACAGTGCCATATCACAGAAGCAATATTTTGACCTGTTGTCACAAGAAAAGGGCAACCAGTGAAGAACAAACACCAGTGTAAATACAACCCATATCTATGTTCATTTATTTTCCCTTCTGTGCTTTAACTATTTGCACATCATATGACATTTGAAATGTCTTTATTATTTTGGAACTTTTGTGGGTGTAATGTTTACTGTTCATTTTTATTGTTTATTTCACTTTTGTTTATTATTTACTTCACTTGCTTTGGCAATGTTAACATATGTTTCCCATGCCAATAAAACCCTTATAATTGAGAGAGAGAGAGAGTAGAGCTGTGTTGTAATAAGGTGGGGGCAGAGAGGGCAGACTGAGCCAGAGAGTCACTTTATAATCCACCATGCAAACTGTTCCTCTGCCTCCTCTCCCCTCTGGTCACACCTCATGTGCCCTCTACACCTCCCTGTCAAACTCTCTTCTCCTAACAAACAAGTTGAGCTGGGGTTAACAGCCAACCCCACCACTCTCCACTGAATTCGGTTAGAGACTAGAGGAGCGTAAGGTAGGGTCATTTGATAGGTAGATGTTTGGTGGGTTTTATCCCCTATGATAACTACCGTAAAACTTGAATGTAAACGCAGCGGTTCAAATAGCCACCTGTCCCTTTTAAAACGTTTCAAATAAACGCTGAGAGTGTCACGTTCTGACCTTAGTTCTTTTGTTATGTATTTGTTTTAGTATTGCCAGGGCGTGAGTTGGGTGGGTTGTCTATGTTCGTTTTTCTATGATTTGGTATTTCTGTGTTTGGCCTGGTATGGTTCTCAATCAGAGGCAGCTGTCAATCGTTGTCCCTGATTGAGAACCATACTTAGGCAGCCTGTTTTCACCTTTGAGTTGTGGGTTGATTCTTTTCTGTTCAGTGTTTTTTGTATTCACCGTTCAGGACTGTTTCGTTTCGTTCTCGTTATTTTGTTTTGTGTTCATGATAATAAATTATCAATATGGACACTTACCACGCTGCGCATTGGTCCTCCTCTTCTTCCACCAACAACGGCCGTTACAGAGAGTAAATTACTGGTTTACGAGGTTACCATGAATGACCATTAATTGTTTACAAAGGTTTAATGTTTGATTTGTTACATTAAATTATTCTGTAATGGCTCAAAATATTGTGGCAATCATCTGTTTCTATCGCCAGTAAGAAACTGTTAGACATTAGCTGCTAACAGCTGAGAACTGCTAGCTAACTGCCAAGCACAAAAACAGTCAACAACAGGTACAGTACAGACAGGAGAACAATTATTGTCAAGGAAAATGTTTTATTTTTCTCGAAATAGAGGTATACTAAGACGAAAGAAACGTGACACCGTGTATGAATGATAACGCATTAGTGCAGGAAATGAAGAAATTAATTAAAAATGCTGGAAGTGAATGCTGGAATTAAACAATTAACTATGCAAATGAGCAAAAGCTATGTGCATTAAGGAAATAGAGGCCTGGCTCAAATAGAAGCCTGTCTCTAATCAGCAACTGTTGTGTTCAATGATTTAAGCAAATAAAGGCCGGGCTAGTAATTGGACTTTTACGGTGCCCTATTTCCCCATACACTCCCATCCATTACTGTAAGAATCCTCCTGAGCTGTGCACCTCTCTGTTTTCTCAACTCTATTTCTCCGGAGCGTACGGGTAGCCTCTAAATGAAGAGGAGGAGAGAGGAGAGAGAAGAGGAAAACACATGGCTGATTTCTTCAGGTTCAGGAGCTTTACACAGTCTCTTTGTACAGACACACAGACACCCAGCACACTGACGTCGTACACAACAGCTTAGCACTCATACAACATTTACACTGTGGGCCGACAGGCAGGCAGAGAGAGAGGCAAAGCTACCGCCATTCTGGCAGCAAACACGGTGTGTGTGTGTGAACGCGCCTTTGTGAGTCCTTGAACCTCTCTTTAGGTGTGTGTGTGTGTGCACGCACAGGTGTGTGCCTGCGTGTGTGTACAGGAGCGTGTACGAGCCTTTGCGTGTGCATTTGAATGTGTGTGCATGTGCCAGTGGGTGCCGGCGTCTGTGAGTTTCTGTGTGTGTGTGAATGAGAGAGAGAGAGAGAGAGAGAGAGAGAGAGAGAGAGAGAGAGAGAGAGAGAGAGAGAGCTACTGTACAGAGATTTAGAGAGATGGGTCAAGGGTCAGGAAGTTGGGAGAATATCACACAGAGTAGCAGAGTGGAAATCAATAGGGGTAACTATAAAAAGGGCCCGTATTCTCCATGGCTGGAAAGTGTGGCAGAATAAGTAGTATGTAAGATCCCAGTAGTGCCTGCCTCTGAGGAAGGCTTTAATGTCCACACAGAACAGGCGGCATCCATATGTTGATATTTAGACTGAGTAAGTAAAGACACCCCCATATCTACGTCAATTCGCCATGTCCAGTCAAGACAATCAGGAATTGTAGCGCTGAGTCAGAATAGACTGACAGACTGGACTCGTCTTTACAGCAATCACCATGTCCAGTCAACATGATAGCCGGCTACCACCCGGGCTACCACCCGGTACTCAACCCTGAACCTTAGAGAATGCTGCCCTATGTACATAGACATAGAACACCGGTCGCTTAATTCCTGTTTGCATCCTGTATTACCCACTTCATATGTACATACTGTATTCTAGTCAAGGCTCATCCTACATAACTACTACTGTACACACCTTTTCTATTCATATACTGTCCATATACTGTCTATACATACACCATGCACATACATTTACATCCTGGGCTCTGGTCTGGAAGCCACATTCCTGCAATTCTATGTATTTAAATACTGTATATTTAAATACTGTATTCTCAACGCAGCTCATGCTAATATTTCTACTACTGTACAATGCATTTTAGTTACACTGTTTATACACAATGCATATTTATTTATATACTGGATTCTTGACATAGCTGACTCTAATATATCTACTGCTATACATATCATTCTTAGTATAACTGGTGTGTAAATTCATCCGTTGTATATACACATAGAACACATTCACTGCTATTTGGATTGTTCATTGGATTCGTTCCGACATTTCAAGATTTCTTCATTTTCTAAATTATTTGTGCACTTTTGACATCTTACTACACTGCTAGGGAGCTAGTAACATAAGCATTTCACTGCACCCGCTATAACATCTGCTAAATTGTGTACGTGACCAATACACTTTGATTTGATGAGAAAGAGGATCATTTACACTCATCATTACATATACGATGCCAGCAATTGATTTTGGTCTGTGAAATGCGTGATATTGTGATATTCAAACGATAATGTGATATTCAAACGATAATGTGATATCCAAAGGACAATGTGATATCCAAAGGACAATGTGATATCCAAAGGATAATGTGATATCCAAAGGATAATGTGATATCCAAAGGACAATGTGATATCCAAAGGATAATGTCATATCCAAACGATAATGTGATATCCAAAGGACAATGTGATATCCAAAGGACAATGTGATATCCAAAGGATAATGTGATATCCAAAGGACAATGTGATATCCAAAGGATAATGTCATATCCAAACGATAATGTGATATCCAAAGGACAATGTGATATCCAAAGGATAATGTCATATCCAAACGATAATGTGATATCCAAAGGACAATGTGATATCCAAAGGATAATGTCATATCCAAAGGACAATGTGATATCCAAAGGATAATGTCATATCCAAACGATAATGTGATATCCAAAGGACAATGTGATATCCAAAGGATAATGTGATATCCAAAGGACAATGTGATATCCAAAGGACAATATGATATCCAAAGGATAATGTGATGTGATAGCCAAAGGACAATGTCATATTCAAACGATAATGTGATATCCAAAGGACAATGTGATATCCAAAGGACAATGTGATATCCAAAGGACAATGTGATATCCAAAGGACAATGTGATATCCAAAGGACAATGTGATATCCAAAGGACAATGTGATATCCAAAGGACAATGTGATATCCAAAGGACAATGTGATATCCAAAGGATAATGTGATATCCTATGTGATATCCAAAGGATAATGTGATATCCAAAGGACAATGTGATATCCAAAGGACAATGTGATATCCAAAGGACAATGTGATATCCAAATGATAATGTGATATCCAAACGGGAAGCTGCTTATCGGTCTCCTTTGTGAATCATTGTGACCACTACTAAAGCAAGCTCTATGCCTCATCTTTCTAGTGACATCAGACGGGACTGAGATCAGGGGGCGAGATTAACAGTTAAGCTTGGAGATCAGATAGTGACCTCATACCCTGACATCATACATTTACTTAGCTAGAACTACTAACCACATTTACTATGTATTGTAAAATGTGATATGGTATCATTACAGTACTGACTACACACAGGGCTGAAATATACTTCTGGGAACAGAAGGCACGCAAACAAGCCACTGCAACCGATATCTCTACAGTGATCAGTGGCCTGAGATGTCGCTACCCTGTCTCCCACACACCCTCTGACTGTCCATTAGTTTGACACAAAATGATTCTCCAATCTGTCCCATTAAACGATAGCTGGCATGGGACTCTGGATGGACCGATGGAGATGATTCATTATTAATGCCATCATTAACGCTAGCTCCTTTTATTGATCACTCGCTGGCATGCAGGCTGCTGGAGCAGCAGGCCCTGGGAGGGTTGGGGGCCCCAAATGAAGAGCACCACTCCTGTTTGATGCTACCAGACATAACTCTTACAGGATGGATGGTGAGCTGTGTGTCTCCAGTGTGTCTTACACAGCTACGCTGCTCATACATATAATTAACTCTGGGCTCATTTGTTCAGATCGATGCCTACAGCTCATTGGAGACTAGAGCTTGGAGATCAGCACAGGCCCACCTCTCAACTTGTAGTGTATTCAAGGTTTAAAAAAAGCTTCTAAAAGGTTGTAATTTCCACTTAAACATTTCAGACTTGACAACAACAAAAGAATGTACCAACCCGTACAAAAATATCTATTAATCGTAACGCACATAATAATTCGCATTTCCTGTTGCTGCAGCGTTAAGATAGTACATCTGTAGGCAGCTATAGTTTTTATGAGATGAAATTGAAATAGATTTCATCCTCGTCTTCGGGGCGCAGAAAAACCCTGTTTAAAATGTTATACTAGCCTAACCCCCTGAACTAAATCTATCAATCAAACTCAAATCCGAGCATGACGTAAATGAAGATTTGGTAAGGACACAAAAACAACAGTATAGTTTACTCCCTGCCAGCGTTTGAGAGGTGAGATGAATGGTGCAGTTCTAGCGTGGGTGTTCCTCTAGTGAGGCAGCGCCGCACGTCTTCTACAGCAGGGCCATGGTGGAGCACAGCACTAATGATGCTGTTCCTCAGTCTGGGTAGGAAGGAGAGGCAGCAGCAGCAGCAGGCCAGCTGCCTCTATTTCTACACTGAGATAGAGACAGAAATGCTTTGGCTGGAGCCTGCTGTCTGACTGACAACAACAACACACCCCGTTTCTCCTTCTCTCTCTCCTTCGCTCGCTCTCTCCCTCTTTCCAGAACTCTCTCCGTCTCTCTCCATTGCTCTCTATTTATCGTCGCTCTCTCCCAACTCAGTCCCTCTCTCCATCTTTTTCCCTAGCAGTCTCTCTCTCCATCACCCCCTCTCAATCCCCCCCTCTCTCCTCTAATCTACTGTCATGTTGTAGAGCGAGAGAATGTATGTGCACTGCCTGTGGGCTTTGGTGCAGGGAATGCAGTGTATGGTTGTGGTTGTATGAGTGTGTCAGTTAAGAACAAATTCTTATTTACAATGACAGCTTAGGAACAGTGGGTTAACTTCCTTGTTCAGGGGCAGAATGACAGATTTGTACCTTGTCAGCTCAGGGATTCGATCCAGCAACCTTACGGTTACTGTCCCAACGCTCTAACCACTAGGCTACCTGCCGCCGTATGTGTGCGGCCGTATGTGTGCGGCCGTATGTGTGTGGTTTCATGTGTGTGGTTGCATGTGTGTGGTTGCATGTGTGTGGGTTGGTTTCCTTTTACCAGACAAGCTTTGTGCCACGATGGCAACCTCTTCTTTGTCAACGCAAAACTTTCCTTCACAACAGCTCAAAATCCTACAGCCTCATGTCAAGATGACAGTTTCTTTTTTCATATCTACACAGGTATATATAGTAGCTCTACGTGTGTGTGGTGTGTGTTTTAGAATAGGTATGTTCAACCCTGGTTTCAGTTTACTTTAAGACAGTATGTGTGTGTATGCACATGACAGAGGGGGAACAGAGTGTCTGTGAGTGCAGGTGCAGGGATGTGATTATGTGTAGGTGTGATCCAGTGAGTGCAGGGATGTGTGTGTCTCTGAGCCCTGCGATTAAAGAGGGTAAATGCTGTGTGATTGCTACCTGTTGGCTACAGAAAGAAGTCCATTTCCCCCATCGGCAGCTGAATGCAGCCAATCAGCCGATGGCTGCTGTTTGTAATGGCTGTGGAGCCCAAAGCAGTAGACTTCAGTTAGAAACAGCCTCTCCACTCTGGGATTCACCATTCAACCTCTACATGAAGGAGGACTAAACACTCCACACACACACACACAGACACACTTCCTTTGAGATCCCTTGCAGTTGAGTGTGTTTCCTGTCCAGGTATCACGGGGTCTGGGTTGTGGTGTGGGTCCAGAGATGGCAGAACAGGCCGATCCGTGACCTGCAGATCTCATCCTAGTGGGTCAGGGATGGCCATCCTGTGGACAGGGTTTGTTGTAACACAGTATGTGTTCCAGGACTTTCGCACCGTATAGCAGGGTAGGGATGACCGCATACTTTAGGGGCTCCCTCTGGCTGCGGTAAGCCAGACAGGGTGTCGCTAGGCAGACTGTTTAGGGCACCTTATATAGCCTCCTACACATTCGGGGTGAGCAGAGTGGCTCCTTGCTGCTCAGTGGCAGCTACAGCTGCCGGGATGCACTCCTGCCTAATCCGAGTGCATGATAACCTTGTAATAGCTGCCGCCTTGGTGCTGGGTTGTGACTAGGAGCTTCCAGCTAACACTAGCCCGCTCCACTCGCCCTTCACATCTCCCAAGGACTTTGGATGTGTGGCGTTGAGCTGGCACAGTTTCAGTTGAGCGCATAAAGTTATTTACGTTGGGTGTCTGTTACACAACAGTCACAGCGCAGGGCTTAGCCGAGACGGTTCGGAGTCTTGAAGCGCCGTACCAGAGCCCACGTTTCCAGGTGGTTTCAGACAGGCCTTCGTGGTAACCACGGCGGCCTGGGTGAGCAGTGCAGCGTAGCGGCGTCACCCACCATACTTCACCCTGTCTGGCAATCCGGTACTTTGTCTGTTCCCACCACCCACGTTGTGGACGAGGGGGTGTTTTTTTATTATGTCAAAACGACTATTGACTATTTGTTGTTCTGCACCGGTAGCTCTACGTGTGTGTGGTGTGTGTTTTAGAAGAGGTATGTTCAACCCTGGTTTCAGTTTACTTTAAGACAGTATGTGTGTGTATGCACATGACAGAGGGGGAACAGAGTGTCTGTGAGTGCAGGTGCAGGGATGTGATTATGTGTAGGTGTGATCCAGTGAGTGCAGGGATGTGTGTGTCTCTGAGCCCTGCGATTAAAGAGGGTAAATGCTGTGTGATTGCTACCTGTTGGCAACAGAAAGAAGTCCATTTCCCCCATCGGCAGCTGAATGCAGCCAATCAGCCGATGGCTGCTGTTTGTAATGGCTGTGGAGCCCGAAGCAGTAGACTCCAACAGACAGTCTGCATGGTTGCTTTGCTCACACACACACACTTGGTCTGATGTCTTCGACATGTCCTGTCCAGGGTGTGTGTATGAACCATGTGTCCGGCTGCTGCGGGGGGGGGAAGGTGAGGGTGGGGGTGAGGTGTGGAGGAGTCGCGTCAGACATAAGGGTTTAGCATCAAACCTGATTCTCACTGTCTCTGTGACTCTGATAATGATACTGACCGATGTACAGAGAAACAGTCAAGAGAGAAGAAAAGGGAAAGAGTGGAGATAAGGACACAGAGAGAGAGAGTGAGAGAGAGAGAGAAAAGAGAGAGAGTGAGTGAGTGAGTGAGTGGGAGAGAGAGAGCGAGAGAGAGATGGAGAAGAAAGAGAGAAGGGAGAGAGAGAGAGAAGAAAGAGATAATGGAGAGAAAGAGAGAAGAAAGAGAGAAGGAAGAGAGAGAGAGAAGAAAGAGATAAAAGAGAAGAAAGAGAGAGAGAGAAAAAAGAGAGAAAATAGAGAGAGAAGAAAGAGAGTGAGTGAGTGAGTGAGTGAGTGAGTGAGTGAGTGAGTGAGTGAGTGAGAGAGAGAGGGAGAAGAAAGAGAGAAGAGAGAGAGAGACTAGTTTCCGTCTCTGTCTCTGTTATGTGTCAGTCTTAATGATCCAGTTTGGACTCTCTCAGACAGAGCCTCAGCTTATGCAGCAGTGTGTATGTATGTCACAGGGCTACTGTGGCCTTATAGGCTTCTGTTATACAATAGCATCTCTTTGAGTTTAACAAGGCTGTCTCTCTATGCTACAAAAATCCTGTCCTCATTATGCGTGGTTGTGTGTGTGTGTGTGTGTGTGTGTGTCAGTGAGGGTGTGTGTCTGTGTGTCAGTGAGGGTGTGTGTCAGTGTGTGTGTGTGTGTGTGTGTGTGTGTGTGTGTGTGTGTGTGTGAGTGAGGCTGTGTGTCAGTGAGGGTGTGTGTGTGGGTGTGTGTGTCAGTAAGGGTGTGTGTTTTCTAGGAGGGATTATAATGAATAATTACTTTACTTGATTTTCTGAAAGAACTGAGTAACCGTAGGGTGTGAATTTGTTTGTTTGTTTGTGTGTGTGCGTGTGTGCGTGTGCGTGTGCGTGTGTGTGTGCGTGTGTCTCATCTGTTTGACCTCAGCCATGTTGATATTTTGTTCATGGATAAAGGTTTGGTCCCGGTTGATTACTACCCGCTGGACCTCCCCCCCCCTCCCCTGGGTTGGGAAAATGTTGTCCACAGGACACACACACACATATTCTAACCCAGATAAGCACACGAGACACACATTCAAACTGGTAGTTTCACTGACCAGAGTTCTCGTCCACCCTCTCCTCCACTGTGTGTTCTTTCTGGTGGACCCACTCGCTGTTACACTTGAAGTAGATCTGTGTGGCGGGCGTGGCCTTGCAGTAGAGATTGACAGGTTTGTTCTTGACGATGTACGCCTCCTCGGGCTCCATCAGGAACACTGGGAGGGGCTCCGGGGGGTCCGAGGGGAAGGTCTCTGGGAGATCACCCAATCCCATGTAGTCATCATCATCTCTCACTGCAGAGAAAAATAGAGGAGGGAGGGAGAGAGAGAGAGAGAAGTGGAAAGAGGGAGGATAGAGGGTTAGGGAGAGAGAGAGGGAGAGAAGGAGAGAGGGAGGGAGGGAGTAGTGGAAAAGGGAGGATAGAGGGTTAGAGAGAGAGAGAGAGAGAGAGAGAGAGAGAGAGAGGAATAAGGGAGAGGGAGAGGTGGACATACAACAAGGCAACAGTGTGTTATTACCATCATCTTTGCATGGGATTATTGTATACCACTCTGCACACTGTGGCATCCCTATCATTTGATAGTCTGGAATGTTTACACAAGTGCATTTTAAAGCCCAGGAAGTTTCTGGGATTCCTCCCAGGCAGACAGGATTTAAGGACCGGCCTGGCTGGCCTAACCACATGCAGCTAATGCTGACTCTACTGCCAGGGAATGGGAAGGGAGAGCAGAGGAGAAGAGAGAAAATGAGAACCAGAGTTCATGGGTTGAGAGGGAGGAGGAGGCCAGGCTAAACGTTCTCTCACACACACAGCCGATCTTACGACGACGACCCCAGGCTTTTGGCCCCGTTTAGTCCATTCCTGGGATAGTTCAGCTGCAGACAGCTTCCCTGTTATTACACCTGTCTTTCATCTCATACTGTCTTAAATTACACATGCAGGGGAGCGCACACGCACACACAGGAGAGCACACACACGCACAAACTCTGGCTAAGTTATCGACTCTTTAAAGAGAGAGAGATGAAGCCAATTCTCCATTTATTACCTCCAGAACTGTTCTATTCTTACCATTGAACCGGTCGACATCAATAATAGAGAGAGAGAGACAGAGCAGAGAGATACGGAGACAGAGATAGAGAGAGAGAGACAGAGAGAGAGAGATACGGAGACAGAGATAGAGAGAGAGAGACAGAGCGAGAGAGATACGGAGACAGAGATAGAGAGAGACAGAGACAGAGCGAGAGAGCTACGGACACAGAGATAGAGAGAGAGATGGTGAAACAGAGAGAGAGAGATATGGAGACAGAGAGAGAGAGAGAGATATGGAGACAGAGAGAGAGAGAGAGGGAGAGAGAGAGAGAGAGAGAGATGGCATAAAGGTTTATCAGCATCATCAGTAATTCTTCGCTGTCCCTTAATCTCTCTTCTCTCTCTCTCTGGTGTGCGGACATGCTGGAGCCTTGTTGTCTGACAGACGCTGCCAGGTCCCCCTGACAGACGCTGCTGCAGTCTGAGTAGTAAATAGTGCCTGTGTGGATATCTATCTGTCTCTTCTAGCTAATGTCCAAATGTTATCTCCTCCCTCTCTCAACCACAGATTGGAGCTGATCGCTCAGAAAATAAAGGCTGGAGGAGCCTTCAAACATCCATGTGACCAGGTTAGTGTGTGTGTGTGTGTGTGATTGTGATTGTGATTGTGTCCAGAGCAGTGTGTCTGCTTTTCATCACCGTAGGCGCTAAATCACTCCTCGCTCTCCTCAGCTCTTGATCTGGTGCTAATTGAGGAGTAGCAGTAAACCCTGAGTGACCTCTAACCCCTAGCTGTGACCTCTTTTCCTCACAGGTGTGTGTGGATGGATTGAGTAGTCAGCACTCAGCCCGACAGGCAGGAGAGAAGAGCTGTGCTGAGTGATGGGTTCATTCATTTCCATATTTATTTTAATGGCTTATAACAACACAAGGGCAGTCACTATTCTCCATCAGGGCCATGGCCCACTCTATACCCAGGCCCAAGGACCCTGACACAGGAACGGTGGAAGAAAAGCCAGGAAAGTCATTAAAGACTGTGTTAGCCTCCTTTCACCCTTCATTCCTACTATCTCTCCATCTCTTTTGTTCCCTCGCTCCCTCTCTCTTCCCACTGTGTCTGACTGTAGGGTTGGGAGATCAGAAACTAGCATCAAGGAATTCAATGTTGTTGCGCGCACACACACACACACACACACACAAACAAAACTCTCAAATTCAAAAACTTGCAGAGCGCAAGAAATAATGAATATAAGGGAATGAAACCAGCCCTCCAGTGCAAAAAGAAACCACATGACAAAATGAAAGACCCCGACTCTTACCCAATCTGCCGGGCCCTCGCAGTCTAGTCAATAGAATATAGAGCAACATCAAGCTCAGAGTAACAGCACTATCTTCTCCAGATCTCTCTCCTTCCCCCTCTCTATCCCCTTTTCTCTCTCTCCCGCTCTCTCCTTCCCCGTCTCTATCCCCTTTTCTATCTGTCCCGCTCTCTCCTTCCCCCTCCCTATCCCCTTTTCTATCTCTCCCGCTCTCTCCTTCCCCCTCTCTATCCCCTTTTCTATCTGTCCCGCTCTCTCCTTCCCCCTCTCTATCCCCTTTTCTATCTGTCCCGCTCTCTCCTTCCCCCTCTCTATCCCCTTTTCTATCTGTCCCGCTCTCTCCTTCCCCTTTTCTATCTGTCCCGCTCTCTCCTTCCCCCTCTCTATCCCCTTTTCTATCTGTCCCGCTCTCTCCTTCCCCTTTTCTATCTGTCCCGCTCTCTCCTTCCCCCTCTCTATCCCCTTTTCTATCTGTCCCGCTCTCTCCTTCCCCCTCTCTATCCCCTTTTCTATCTGTCCCGCTCTCTCCTTCCCCTCTCTATCCCCTTTTCTATCTGTCCCGCCCCTCTCCTTCCCCTCTCTATCCCCTTTTCTATCTGTCCCGGCTCTCCTTCCCCTTTTCTATCTGTCCCGCTCTCTCCTTCCCCTTTTCTATCTGTCCCGCTCTCTCCTTCCCCCTCTCTATCCCCTTTTCTATCTGTCCCGCTCTCTCCTTCCCTTTTCTATCTGTCCCGCTCTCTCCTTCCCCTTTTCTATCTGTCCCGCTCTCTCCTTCCCCTCTCTATCCCCTTTTTTATCTGTCCCGCTCTCTCCTTCCCCCTCTCTATCCCCTTTTCTATCTGTCCCGCTCTCTCCTTCCCCCTCTCTATCCCCTTTTCTATCTGTCCCGCCCTCTCCTTCCCCTCTCTATCCCCTTTTCTATCTGTCCCGGCTCTCCTTCCCCCTCTCTATCCCCTTATCCATCTGTCCCGCTCTCTCCTTCCCCCTCTCTATCCCCTTTTCTATCTGTCCCGCTCTCTCCTTCCCCTTTTCTATCTGTCCCGCTCTCTCCTTCCCCTTTTCTATCTGTCCCGCTCTCTCCTTCCCCTTTTCTATGTGTCCCGCTCTCTCCTTCCCCTTTTCTATCTGTCCCGCTCTCTCTTCCCCCTCTCTATCTGTCCCGCTCTCTCCTTCCCCCTCTCTATCCCCTTTTCTATCTGTCCCGCTCTCTCCTTCCCCCTCTCTATCCCCTTTTCTATCTGTCCCGCTCTCTCCTTCCCCCTCTCTATCCCCTTTTCTATCTGTCCCGCCCTCTCCTTCCCCTCTCTATCCCCTTTTCTATCTGTCCCGGCTCTCCTTCCCCCTCTCTATCCCCTTATCCATCTGTCCCGCTCTCTCCTCCCCCTCTCTATCCCCTTTTCTATCTGTCCCGCTCTCTCCTTCCCCTTTTCTATCTGTCCCGCTCTCTCCTTCCCCTTTTCTATCTGTCCCGCTCTCTCCTTCCCCTTTTCTATGTGTCCCGCTCTCTCCTTCCCCTTTTCTATCTGTCCCGCTCTCTCCTTCCCCTTTTCTATGTGTCCCGCTCTCTCCTTCCCCTTTTCTATCTGTCCCGCTCTCTCCTTCCCCTTTTCTATCCCCTTATCCATCTGTCCCGCTCTCTCCTTCCCCCTCTCCTTCCCCTTTTCTATCTGTCCCGCTCTCTCCTTCCCCTTTTCTATCTGTCCCGCTCTCTCCTTCCCCTTTTCTATCTGTCCCGCTCTCTCCTTCCCCTTTTCTATCTGTCCCGCTCTCTCCTTCCCTTTTCTATCTGTCCCGCTCTCTCCTTCCCCTTTTCTATCTGTCCCGCTCTCTCCTTCCCCTTTTCTATCTGTCCCGCTCTCTCCTTCCCCTTTCTATCTGTCCCGCTCTCTCCTTCCCCTTTTCTATCTGTCCCGCTCTCTCCTTCCCCTTTTCTATGTGTCCCGCTCTCTCCTTCCCCTTTTCTATCTGTCCCGCTCTCTCCTTCCCCTTTTCTACGTGTCCCGCTCTCTCCTTCCCCTTTTCTACGTGTCCCGCTCTCTCCTTCCCCTTTTCTATCTGTCCCGCTCTCTCCTTCCCCTTTTCTACGTGTCCCGCTCTCTCCTTCCCCTTTTCTATCTGTCCCGCTCTCTCCTTCCCCTTTTCTATCTGTCCCGCTCTCTCCTTCCCCTTTTCTATCTGTCCCGCTCTCTCCTTCCCCTTTTCTATCTGTCCCGCTCTCTCCTTCCCCCTCTCTATCCCCTTTTCTATCTGTCCCGCTCTCTCCTTCCCCTTTTCTATCTGTCCCGCTCTCTCCTTCCCCTTTTCTATCTGTCCCGCTCTCTCCTTCCCCTTTTCTATCTGTCCCGCTCTCTCCTTCCCCTTTTCTATCTGTCCCGCTCTCTCCTTCCCCTTTTCTATCTGTCCCGCTCTCTCCTTCCCCTTTTCTACGTGTCCCGCTCTCTCCTTCCCCTTTTCTACGTGTCCCGCTCTCTCCTTCCCCTTTTCTACGTGTCCCGCTCTCTCCTTCCCTTTTCTACGTGTCCCGCTCTCTCCTTCCCCTTTTCTACGTGTCCCGCCTCTCCTTCCCCTTTTCTACGTGTCCTGCTCTCTCCTTCCCCTTTTCTATCTGTCCCGCTCTCTCCTTCCCCTTTTCTATCTGTCCCGCCTCTCCTTCCCCCTCTCTATCCCCTTTTCTATCTGTCCCGCTCTCTCCTTCCCCTTTTCTATCTGTCCCGCTCTCTCCTTCCCCTTTTCTATCTGTCCCGCTCTCTCCTTCCCCTTTTCTATCTGTCCCGCTCTCTCCTTCCCCTTTTCTATCTGTCCCGCTCTCTCCTTCCCCTTTTCTATCTGTCCCGCTCTCTCCTTCCCTTTTCTATCTGTCCCGCTCTCTCCTTCCCCTTTTCTATCTGTCCCGCTCTCTCCTTCCCCTTTTCTACGTGTCCCGCTCTCTCCTTCCCCTTTTCTACGTGTCCCGCTCTCTCCTTCCCCTTTTCTACGTGTCCCGCTCTCTCCTTCCCCTTTTCTACGTGTCCCGCTCTCTCCTTCCCCTTTTCTATCTGTCCCGCTCTCTCCTTCCCCTTTTCTATCTGTCCCGCTCTCTCCTTCCCCTTTTCTATCTGTCCCGCTCTCTCCTTCCCCCTCCTATCCCCTTTTCTATCTGTCCCGCTCTCTCCTTCCCCTTTTCTATCTCTCCCGCTCTCTCCTTCCCCTTTTCTATCTGTCCCGCTCTCTCCTTCCCCTTTTCTATCTGTCCCGCTCTCTCCTTCCCCTTTTCTATCTGTCCCGCTCTCTCCTTCCCCTTTTCTATCTGTCCCGCTCTCTCCTTCCCTTTTCTATCTGTCCCGCTCTCTCCTTCCCCTTTTCTATCTGTCCCGCTCTCTCCTTCCCCTTTTCTATCTGTCCCGCTCTCTCCTTCCCCTTTTCTATCTCTCCCGCTCTCTCCTTCCCCTTTTCTATCTGTCCCGCTCTCTCCTTCCCCTTTTCTATCTGTCCCGCTCTCTCCTTCCCCCTCTCTATCCCCTTTTCTATCTGTCCCGCTCTCTCCTTCCCCTTTTCTATCTGTCCCGCTCCCTCCTTCCCCTTTTCTATCTGTCCCGCTCTCTCCTTCCCCTTTTCTATCTGTCCCGCTCTCTCCTTCCCCTTTTCTATCTGTCCCGCTCTCTCCTTCCCCTTTTCTATCTGTCCTGCTCTCTCCTTCCCCTTTTATCTGTCCCGCTCTCTCCTTCCCCTTTTCTATCTGTCCCGCTCTCTCCTTCCCCTTTTCTATCTGTCCCGCTCTCTCCTTCCCCTTTTCTATCTGTCCCGCTCTCTCCTTCCCCTTTTGTATCTGTCCCGCTCTCTCCTTCCCCCTCTCTATTCTTTTTTCTATCTCTCCCTCGCTGCTCCAAGGCACCAACAGCGTATGGGGTAAGTTGTCCTCACACTCAAGTCTATGTTGTTGTTGCAGCACGGCTATATCATTACAGTGGGCAAAATTTGTTTCCGCTATATAGTACTAGCCTAGCATTGTGCTTGGTGGGAGTTGAGGAGTGAGGGGTCCAGCCCAATGCGTAGCCCCCCTCCCCGTCTACGGGGCCTCATTCTGGGGGAGCGTTCCCGTTGACGCTGTCGCCTGACCTTGGTGCTTTGATGGTGATGGAGGCCCAGTGGGATGGACTGCTATCACCACGGTGATCTGAGAGCCAGACTGCACCCTGTTACGCCTCCAGGCTACAGCTGACACTGAGGCTCCCACCAGAAAACAGTCGCGCTGGACGTGCGAGACAGGAAACACAACTCTCAGACAGAGAGAAGAATTCAACCTTGACAGGAAAGGGAAAGAAACTGTCGCTAGACTTTCAACTCCAAACAACAGCTAGCTAATCGCCTGTAACCACCATTTTGGCTGTCTCTGATGGTGTTGCATATTTCTAAATGACTGTATAACTTATTGGCATACTCATTGGGATTATGCTTGGAAACTGTTGTTTTGTTTAGAATTATTACTTTCCTGTAATCATTTATTTAATAAGCTATATGTCTGAACTGTTTTATATGCAATATAGATTTCCCCAAGCTTTTCCAAAGATTTTAATCTGATATTTTAAATTGCTTCCATATTTTATACTGTTTAAATTTTTATAAACTATCTCCTAGCAGCACTTTTATTCAAATGCTATTTTGTTCCATAATTGGAGAGTTTTTCTCATTTGTATTGTGCGTCGTATTACTGAATATTTCAAGACCCCAAATTAATATTACTTGAATATTAACTTGAAACTCACACATCCCCCACAACGTAGAGTGCACTGTAAGGAATAAAAACGAAATAGTATTTGTGTTTTGGAGGACAATGAATGAACATACAGTGGGTAGAACAAGTACAGTGGGGCAAAAAAGTATTTAGTCAGCCACCAATTGTGCAAGTTCTCCCACTTTTTTTTTATTTCACCTTTATTTAACCAGGTAGGCTAGTTGAGAACACCTTTATTTAACCAGGTAGGCTAGTTGAGAACACCTTTATTTAACCAGGTAGGCTAGTTGAGAACACCTTTATTTAACCAGGTAGGCTAGTTGAGAACACCTTTATTTAACCAGGTAGGCTAGTTGAGAACACCTTTATTTAACCAGGTAGGCTAGTTGAGAACACCTTTATTTAACCAGGTAGGCTAGTTGAGAACACCTTTATTTAACCAGGTAGGCTAGTTGAGAACACCTTTATTTAACCAGGTAGGCTAGTTGAGAACACCTTTATTTAACCAGGTAGGCTAGTTGAGAACACCTTTATTTAACCAGGTAGGCTAGTTGAGAACACCTTTATTTAACCAGGTAGGCTAGTTGAGAACACCTTTATTTAACCAGGTAGGCTAGTTGAGAACACCTTTATTTAACCAGGTAGGCTAGTTGAGAACACCTTTATTTAACCAGGTAGGCTAGTTGAGAACACCTTTATTTAACCAGGTAGGCTAGTTGAGAACACCTTTATTTAACCAGGTAGGCTAGTTGAGAACAAGTTCTCATTTGCAACTGCGACCTGGCCAAGATAAAGCATAGCAGTGTGAACAGACAACACAGAGTTACACATGGAGTAAACAATTAACAAGTCAATAACACAGTAGAAAAAAAAGGGGGAGTCTATATACATTGTGTGCAAAAGGCATGAGGAGGTAGGCGAATAATTAATATTTTGCAGATTAACACTGGAGTGATAAATGATCAGATGGTCACGTACAGGTAGAGATATTGGTGTGCAAAAGAGCAGAAAAGTAAATAAATAAAAACAGTATGGGGATGAGATAGGTGAAAATGGGTGGGCTATTTACCAATAGACTATGTACAGCTGCAGCGATCGGTTAGCTGCTCAGATAGCTGATGTTTGAAGTTGGTGAGGGAAATAAAAGTCTCCAACTTCAGCGATTTTTGCAGTTCATTCCAGTCACAGGCAGCAGAGTACTGGAACGAAAGGCGGCCAAATGAGGTGTTGGTTTTAGGGATGATCAGTGAGATACACCTGCTGGAGCGCGTGCTACGGATGGGTGTTGCCATCGTGACCAGTGAACTGAGATAAGGCGGAGCTTTACCTAGCATGGACTTGTTGTAGATGACCTGGAGCCAGTGGGTCTGGCGACGAATATGTAGCGAGGGCCATCCAACGAGAGCATACAGGTCGCAGTGGTGGGTAGTATATGGGGCTTTGGTGACATAACAGATGGCACTGTGATAGACTGCATCCAGTTTGCTGAGTAGAGTGTTGGAAGCCATTTTGTAGATGACATCGCCGAAGTCGAGGATCGGTAGGATAGTCAGTTTTACTAGGGTAAGCTTGGCGGCGTGAGTGAAGGAGGCTTTGTTGCGGAATAGAAAGCCGACTCTTGATTTGATTTTCGATTGGAGATGAGAGGCCTGTAATTTTCATCATAGGTACACTTCAACTATGACAGACAAAATGAGAATTCTTTTCTCATTTTGTCTGTCATAGTTGAAGTGTACCTATCCAGAAAATCACATTGTAGGATTTTTTAATGAATTTATTTGCAAATTATGGTGGAAAATAAGTATTTGGTCACCTACAAACAAGCAAGATTTCTGGCTCTCACAGACCTGTAACTTCTTATTTAAGAGGGTCTTCTGTCCTCCACTCGTTACCTGTATTAATGACACCTGTTTGAACTTGTTATCAGTATAAAAGTCACCTGTCCACAACCTCAAACAGTCACACTCCAAACTCCACTATGGCCAAGACCAAAGAGCTGTCAAAGGACACCAGAAACAAAATTGTAGACCTGCACCAGGCTGGGAAGACTGAATCTGCAATAGGTAAGCAGTTTGGTTTGAAGAAATCAACTGTGGGAGCAATTATTAGGAAATGGAAGACATACAAGACCACTGATAATCTCCCTCGATCTGGGGCTCCACGCAAGATCTCACCCCGTGGGGTAAAAATGATCACAAGAACGGTGAGCAAAAATCCCAGAACCACACGGGGGGACCTAGTGAATGACCTGCAGAGAGCTGGGACCACAGTCTCAAAGAAAACCATGAGTAACACACTACGCCGCCAGGGACTCAAATCCTGCAGTGCCAGACGTGTCCCCGTGCTTAAGCCAGTACATGTCCAGGCCCGTCTGAAGTTTGCTAGAGAGCATTTGGATGATCCAGAAGAAGATTGGGAGAATGTCATATGGTCAGATGGAACCAAAATATAAATCTTTGGTAAAAACTCAACTCGTCGTGTTTGGAGGGAGACGAAGGATGAGTACAACCCCAAGAACACCATCCCAACCGTGAAGCATGGAGGTGGAAACATCATTCTTTGGGGATGCTTTTCTGCAAAGGGGACAGGACGACTGCACCGTATTGAGGGGAGGATGGATGGGCCATGTATCGCAAGATCTTGGCCAACAACCTCCTTCCCTCAGTAAGAGCATTGAAGATGGGTCGTGGCTGGGTCTTCCAGCTTGACAATGACCCGAAACACACAGCCAGGGCAACTAAGGAGTCGCTCCGTAAGAAGCATCTCAAGGTCTTGGAGTGGCCTAGCCAGTCTCCAGACCTGAACCCAATACAAAATGTTTGGAGGGAGCTGAAAGTCCGTATTGCCCAGCAACAGCCCAGAAACCTGAAGGATCTGGAGAAGGTCTGTATGGAGGAGTGGGCCAAAATCCCTGCTGCAGTGTGTGCAAACCTGGTCAAGAACTACAGGAAACGTATGATCTCTGTAATTGCAAACAAAGGTTTCTGTACCAAATATTAAGTTCTGCTTTTCTGATGTATCAAATAATAATGTCATGCGATACAATGCAAAGTAATTACTTAAAAATCATACAATGTGATTTTCTGGATTTTTGTTTTAGATTCCGTCTCTCACAGTTGAAGTGTACCTATGATAAAAAATTACAGACCTCTACATGCTTTGTAAGGAGGAAAACCTACAAAATCGGCAGTGTATCAAATACTTGTTCTCCCCACTGTATATTCTTAAACCTGAATTCCTCTTCAGAGCAAAGAACATGCTCAGACGATGAGCAGTGCCTCCAGAAAGTATTCATACCCCTCGACTTATTCTGTCATTTGTTGTGTTCCAGCCTAAAATCTAAATGGATTAAAACAAAACAAAAGTCTCACCCATCTTCATACAATACCTCATAATGACAAAGTGAAAATATATTTGTATACATTTTTGCAAATGTACTGAAAGTGAAATACATAAATATCTCATTAGCATAAGTATCCACACCCCTGAGTCAATACATGTTAGAATCACCTTTGGAAGTGATTACAGCTGGGAGTCTTTCTGGTTAAGTCTCTGAGAGATTTACACGTCTGGATTGTGCAATATTTGCACATTATTCTTTTTCTAATTCTTCCAGCCCTGTCAAGTTGGTTGTTGATCATTGCTAGACAGCCATTTCCAAGCCGGTATCTTTGTAGTGACTGGGTGTATTGATACACCATCCAAGGTGTCATTAATAACCATGCTCAAAGGGATAATCAATGTGTCATTTTTTGGTTTATTTTTTATCCATCTACCAATAGGTTCCCTTCTACGGAGGCATAGGAAAATCACCCTGGTCTTTGTGATTGAATCGGTGGTCGAAATTCACTGCTCATTATGGGGGATCTTACAGATAATTGTATGTACTGGGAACGGAGTTGGGTTTTAGTCATTCAAAAATCATGTTAAACACTATTAGTCCATGCAACTTATTATGTGACATGTTAAGCACATGTTTTGAACCTGAACTTATTTATGCTTGCCATGACAAAGGGGTTGAATACTTATTGACTCAAGACATTTAAATCTTTTAATCCATGTGTAAACATTTCAAAAAACATCATTTATGTGTTGTGTGTTGTCCAGTGACACAAAATCTCATTTGAATAAATGTTCAATTCAGGCTGTAACAAAAGTCAAGGGGTGTGAATCTGAAGCGCAGAGGAGAAATATCCCATGGAAGTCCGTGGAAATGTCCAATACGTTCACGGTGAAAAGAAAGACAGAAGCCCCAGCAACCGCCCAGCCAGAGAGATGAGTGGCTACCACAGAGAGTACAGACACGCTGTGTGTGTGTGTGTGTGTGTGTGTGTGTGTGTGTCATGTGATACAGTCAGCAGATCAAGGACAGACGACAGATGATCACACGGTGACAGGCCCACATTAAAACGCAACCTGACATAAAACACACATCAGGACGCCACACACGCCGACGCCAGCTGACGCCGTCAAAATGTCTACCTTCGAACACGGGCCCGTACCAGCGCAGCCTCCGTACACGCGTGACACACTCGTCAAGCGTAAAGACCATGTGCCCTGCAGGCCTTTAGTTCAGAGAGACCTCAGTGATAGATTGACGGATAGAGCCAATGAGAATGGAATAGTCCGGCCGATAAAGACAGGTTCCCCCGTGCTGCCCGACGCTACTTTGTGTACCACACAGACATTCACTGGCGTTTCTTACCTTGCAGCAGTGAGCTGTCCCTGTGTGTCTGTCTGTGGGGAGTAACTGAAGCAGACTTCAGTGGGTCTCTGTCACCACAGGACACACAGACTACTGCACATCACGGGATTTGCTTTGTGGAGGGAATGGTGTGTTGATGCAGACAGTGTCCCTCCTCTCTTAGGCATACCTCTTTGACGTGCACGAGTAGCTTGAAGATGCTTCGGCGTTACTGTGGCGGGCGCCGTTTGGGAAAGCGACAGACACGTCCTCTTTGGACCGTCAATGAGAGAAACAACAGTAAGATCCTTTTTATGCCGGATTTATTTGTGAGGCGTCTGAACCGGACTCCATTTTGTTGCCACTGTGTGCCTGTATGAGCCTACTATATCGCTCAACTAGGTGAATGTATGTGTCTCTTTTGGTCTGGGAATGTGCTTTTCCCCCCCTATGTGTCTTTCTGTGGTGTTGCCGTATATTATACAGTTGCGCTGTATGTGTGATAACAGCTGGTGAATGCTCCTCCCTCACACCAGATAAGCACTATTCTATCCGTGCGCAACCAGATTTATCGTCCCCAGGAAGGCACTCTATCAACCGGGCTGCTTTTTTCCCCTCCATCATGGAAGAGTCAAGCGTGAACGCGAATGAACACAGACATAAATCTTCACCCCTCCTTTCTCCTCTCCTCTTCTATTCCCCACACACCCCTCCTTTCTCCTCTCCTCTTCTATTCCCCACACTCCTTTCTCCTCTCCTCTTCTATTCCCCACCACCCCTCCTCCTCTTCTATTCCCCACACACCCCTCCTTTCTCCTCTCCTCTTCTATTCCCCACACACCCCTCCTTTCTCCTCTCCTCCCCTCTATTCCCCACACACCCCTCCTTTCTCCTCTCCTCTTCCCCACACACCCCTCCTTTCTCCTCTCCTGTTCTTTCCCCACACACCCCTCCTTTCTCCTCTCCTCTCTATTCCCCCACACACCCCTCCTTTCTCCTCTCCTCTTCTATTCCCCACACACCCCTCCTTTCTCCTCTCCTCTTCTATTCCCCACACACCCCTCCTTTCTCCTCTCCTCTTCTATTCCCCACACACCCCTCCTTTCTCCTCTCCTCTTCTATTCCCCACACACCCCTCTTTTCACTCACGTCCATGATACATTCTCTCCTCTCCTCTTCTATTCCCCACACACCCCTCTTTTCACTCACGTCCATGATACATTCTCTCCTCTCCTCTTCCACTGTCCTCCACTCCCTCCTCTCATCTCCACTCCTTGTTTCTGTCTGCCCGCTTCTCTCCCGATGTTAACGACAAAAAGGATACGCCATGTAGTGAGCAGGGGAGCAGGACAAAAGGAATTTCCCCCAGAGGAATGTTCAACAGAAGGGAATGCTTTTAGTGAAATCCAATGGGCCTATGAGGTGATCTATATAGGACTTGTGTAAGACCACACAGTCACGCAAAGTGTCACAAGACGGTGTGCAATGTCAATCAGAGCTGCCTACTCATGTGTTCCCAGCACATCTCCCCAATTACATTGATTGAACATAAATCAATGCTTAAGACTCTCTTCAAACAATTACTCGCCTGTATTGGATTAAATAAAGACCTGGTGGCTGAAATCTATATGGATGACTCTGTTCTCACAAACACTGAAACATTAAAACACTGCCATAAACAACACACAACGGATGCACTGTGCCATCAGTTATCTCCTTTCATCTTTCTCATCTTCTTCCCCATATACACTAATGTAGAGAGAGAGAGAGAACTAGAGCTCCCCCCCCCCCTTCCAACACGGATGGGGCTAGGAGCACCAGATACTGAGTAGCATTACAGGCCCAGTGACCCCTCCCCTCCCCTGTGCTCTCTATTGAAGAGTGCTAAACATACTCATATTTCATCCCCTGGGACCCAGGAACGGGGGGAGAGAGAGAGAGAGAGAGAGAGAGAGAGAGAGAGAGAGAGAGGGGGCATGAGAGAGGGTTAGAGAGAGAAGGGGGCTAGAGAGTAGCGGGGGAGAGAGTAGCAGGGAGAGAGAGAAAAGGGGGCTAGAGAGTAGCAGGGGAGAGAGAGAGAGAAGGGGGCTAGAGAGTAGCAGGGGAGAGAATGAGAAGGGGACTAGAGAGTAGCAGGGGAGAGAGAGAGGGGTTAGAGAGGGGTTAGAGAGAGAAGGGGGCTAGAGAGTAGCGGGGAGAGAGAGAGGGGGCTAGAGGGTAGGGGGAGAGAGAGAGGTGAGGGAAGAAAGAGAGGGTTAGAGAGAGAGAGAGAGAGAGGAGGGCTAGAGAGTAGGGAGGAGAGAGAGAGGGGTGGGGGAGAGAGGTGAGGGAAGAAAGAGAGGGTTAGAGAGAGAGAGCGGGCTAGAGAGTAGGGAGGAGAGAGAGAGGTGGGGGAGAGAGAGAGAGGTGAGGGAGAGAGAGAGAGAGAGAGGGCTAGAGAGTAGGGAGGAGAGAGAGGTGACGGAGAGAAGACAGTTAGAGAGACGCTACACCGCTACAGCAAACTGGAAGTCTTCCGACTAGCTTGGAAAGACAGTACCGTGCAGTATCGAAAAGCCCTCACTGCTGCTCGATCATCCTATTTTTCCAACTTAATTGAGGAAAATAAGAACAATCCAAAATGTATTTTTCATTTTGTCGCTAAGCTAACTTAAAAGCAGAATTCCCCAAGAGAGGATGGCTTTCACTTCAGCAGTGATGAACTCATTAACGTCTTTGAGGAAAAGATCATGATAATTAGAAAGCAAATTACGGGCTCCTCTTTAAATCTGTGTATTCCTCCAAAGCTCAGTAGTCCTGAGTCTGCACAACTCTGCCAGGACCTAGGATCAAGGGAGACACTCAAGATTTTTAGTACTACATCCCTTGACACATTGGTGAAAATAATCATGGCCTCTAAACCTTCAAGCTGCATACTGGACCCTATTCCAACTAAACTACTGAAAGAGCTGATTCCTGTGCTTATTCTGTTGAAGATAATAAACGGCTCTCTATCCACCAGATGTGTACCAAACTTTTTCAACTCACTTGAAAAAGACAAACCTTGACCCAGAAAATATTTTTAAAACTATTGGCCTATATTGAATCTCCCATTCCTCTCAAAAATGTTAGATAAAGCTGTTGCGCAGCAACTCACTGCCTTCCTGAAGACAAATAATGTATACAAAATGCTTCAATCTGGTTTTAGACCCCATCATAGCACTGAGACTGCACTTGTGAAGATGGCAAATGACCTTTTAATGGCATCAGACCGAGGCTCTGCATCTGTCCTCGTGCTCCTAGACCTTAGTGCTGCTTTTGATACCATCGATCACCACATTCTTATAGAGAGATTGGAAACACAAATTGGTCTACACGGACAAATTCTGGCCTGGTTTAGATCTTATCTGTCAGAAATATATCAGTTTGTCTCTATGGATGGTTTGTCTTCTGACAAATCAACTGTACATTTCGGTTTTCCTCAAGGCTCCATTTTAGGACCACTATTGTTTTCACTATATATTTTACCTCTTGGTGATGTCATTCGGAAACGTAATGTTAACTTTCACTGCTATGCAGATGACACACAGCTGTATATTTAATTGAAACAAAATTGCCCTCCCTGGAAGCCTGTGTTTCAGACATAAGGAAGTGGATGGTTGCAAATGTTCTACTTTTAACCTCGGACAAAACAGAGATGCTTGTTCTAGGTCCCAATAAACAAAGAGATCTTCTGTTGAATCTGACAATTAATCTTGAAGGTTGTACAGTCGTCTCAAATGGAACTGTGAAGGACTTCGGCGTTACTCTGGACCCTGATCTCTCTTTTGATGAACATATCAAGACCATTTCAAGGACAGCTTTTTTGCATCTACGTAATATTGCAAAAATCAGAAACTTTCTGTCCAAATATGACGCAGAAAAATGAATCCGTGCTTTTGTCACTTCTAGGTTAGATTACTGCAATGCTCTACTTTCCAGCTACCCGGATAAAGCACGAAATAAACTTCAGTTAGTGCTAAACACGGCTGCTAGAATCTTGACTAGAACCAAAATATTTGACCATATTACTCCAGTGCTAGCTTCTCTACACTGGCTTCCTGTTAAAGCAGGGCCTGATTTCAAGGTTTTACTGCTAACCTACAAAGCATTACATGGACTTGCTCCTACCTATCTTTCCGATTTGGTCCTGCCGTACATACCTACACCTACTCTACAGTCACAAGACGCAAGCCTCCTTATTGTCCTTTAAGTCTTTATTGAAGACTCACCTCTTCAGTAGGTCCTATGATTGAGTGTAGTCTGGCCCAGGAGTGTGAAGGTGAACGGAAACGCACTGGAGCAACAAACCGCCTTTGCTGTCTCTGCCTGGCTGGTTCCCCTCTCTCCACTGGGATTCTCTGCCTCTAACCCTATTACAGGGGCTGAGTCACTTGCTTACTGGTGCACTTCCATGCCGTCCCTAGGAGGGGTGCGTCACTTGAGTGGGATGAGTCACTGGCGTGATCTTCCTGTCCTGGTTGGCACCCCCTCCTTGGGTTGTGCAGTGGCGGATATCTTTGTGGGCTATACTCGGCATTGTCTCAGGATGGTAAGTTGGTGGTTGAAGATATCCCTCTAGTGGTGTGGGGCTGTGCTTTGGCAAAGTGGGTGGGGTTAAATCCTGCCTGTTTGGCCCTATCCGGGGGTATCGTCGGACAGGGCCACAGTATCTCCTGACCCCTCCTGTCTCAGCCTCCAGTATTTATGCTGCAGTAGTTTATGTGTCGGGGGCTAGGGTCAGTCTGTTATATCTGGAGTATTTCTCCTGTCTTATCCGGTGTCCTGTGTGAATTTAAGTATGCTCTCTCTAATTCTCTCTTTCTCTCTCTCCCTTTCTTTCTCTCTATCTTTCTCTCTGAGGACCTGAGCCCTAGGATCATGCCTCAGGACTACCTGGTCTGATGACTCCTTGCTGTCCTCAGTCCACCTGGCTGTGCTGCTGCTCCAGTTTCAACTGTTCTGCCTGTGGCTATGGAACCCTGACCTGTTCACCGGACGTGCTACCTGTCCCAGACCTGCTGTTTTCAACTCTCTAGAGACAGCAGGAGCGGTAGAGATACTGAATGATTGACTATGAAAAGCCAACCGACATTTTCTCCTGAGGTGCTGACCTGTTGCACCCTCGACAACCACTGTGATGATTTTTATTTGACCATGCTGGTCATCTATGAACATTTGAACATCTTGGCCATGTTCTGTTATAATCTCCACCCGGCACAGCCAGAAGAGGACTGGCCACCCCTCATAGCCTAGTTCCTCTCTAGGTTTCTTCCTAGGTTCTGGCCTTTCTAGGGAGTTTTTCCTAGCCACCGTGCTTCTACACCTGCATTGCTTGCTGTTTGGGGTTTTAGGCTGGGTTTCTGTACAGCACTTTGAGATATCAGCTGATGTAAAAAAGGCTTTATAAATAGTAGGAGTAGGGGGAGAGCAGTGTGGGGGAGAGAGAGGGTTCGAGAGAGAGAGGGCTAGAGTGTAGGGGGGAGAGAGAGAGAGGGTCAGAGAGAGAGAGAGAGAGATTAGGGGAGAGAGAGTTAGAGAGTAGAGGGAGAGAGAGAGAGATTAGGGTGGGAGAGAGAGACGAGAGAGGTGGGGGTATGGGGGACACACACACTCGCTGTGCTCCAAAGTTAAAACTCAGAAGGCAACATTGTTAACAGCGTACACCTCCCCATTGATCCCAGAGCAGAGTCATTCCATTTCAGCCCTGTGTTAACCGGGACTGTAGAGAGAGAGGGAGAGGGGAAGAGAGAGGGAGAGAGACGGGAGGCAAGAGCGTCCACACGAGTCGTATTAACCAAATGAATAATTCAAATCGGGTGCTTTCTACAGAAGTCCAATTCATGCGTCTTATCTTTAACAGAGTAAGTGATGTAATTGCAAAAATGAATCTGCACAAATTGATTTAGCCCACCTCAGCAAGGCAGGGCGCAAGGCAGGAGAGCTGCAGCAGTAGTGGGGTGGGAGAGTGGGCCTGGAGATAAGCGTAGAAAATGTGTTAAATGAGAAATGGACATGCTCTAGATAAACTTCCCTCTGTTTCTCTCTCTCTCCCCTCCCTTTCTCTTTGTTCTCTTTCTTTTTCTCCCTCCATACTCCCCGTTCTCTTTCCTCTCCCCATCTCCTTCTCTCTCTATATGATTTCTTCTTCTCTCTCTCTCTCTCTCATTTTCTCTCCTTCTCTCATTTTCTCTCTCCTTCTCTCACTCCATTCTCTCTTTTCTCTCTCTTCTCTGTCATTCTCTCTCTCCTTCTGTCATTAAAATGCTTTTCATTAACCCAGGGCAGATCTCAAGGTCAGGCACAGAAATAGCACAACATGATATAGAAACTACCCAGCACAAACAGCCAGTTGAAGGGACTAAAGACACAATTATGACCACCTCAATCTACCTTTTTTTCTTTGCATTCAGCATTTAATCTCTCTCTTGCTCTGTGCCCCCCCCCTCTTTTTCCCTTTCTCTAAGTCTACATTCAGCCCTCTATATAGTCCTTGACCCTGCCCTTCACCCACTCCAGCCATTCTCTGGCAGCAGGCAGTCTTTGCATGCCAGAGCTTGGCCTGTGTCCCATGGCATCACGTTGCCAGAAGGTGACAAGGTCACTGTGGTCAGACAATGGCCTTGTCTGTAGTTTAGCACAGAACAGGGCTGGTTCTGAGAGACCGTAATGCCTGAGTGATCAGACAGACAAGACAGACAAGACAGACAAGACAGACAGACAGAACGAACACTGGAGGGCCTAGACACACAGCGCAACTTCCACTCCCTCATTTCATTCCTGGGCCCTTCCTCAAACCTGCTGGGACCATATGCCACAGGGAACAAAACAGGAAGAGTGATTTATAACCAGCACAGTCAGCAAAGAGACTCATTGAAATATACCGCAAGGTTTAATTCTGCATTCTGTGCAGAGAGAATGCAAGGCCATGCCACGCAGTCTCCTCTTATTTCTATGGGATGTGATATGAACTGTGGTAGAGATGAAAAATTCATTCCCAGGGTGTCATGGAAACGGAGGCTCACTGTACTGTTGCAAGAGGTGGCAAAAAAAGCCTGCTGGGCTACCCTAGCTCCAAACCTCACCTTTCTGCAAATCTCCAGGTAGATAACGCTCGATTGATGCATTCAGCATCAAATTTGTGACAAGGTCGGAATTATTTTGGTCAAAGGGGTAATATTGGAAATATTGTTATCGTTGACGGATTGAGATTGTATTTATGTGTGCATTCTTGTGGGGTGAGTTGTTGTACAGTGCATTCGGAGAGTATTCAGACCCCTTTATCCACATTTTGGTACGTTACAGCCTTCTTCTAAAATGGATTAAATAAAAAATATGTCTCATCAATCTATAGACAATTCCCCATACCCCCAAAGCGAAAACAAATTTTAAGACATTTAAAAATATATATAATTTAAATACCTTATTTACATAAGTACTCAGACCCTTCGCTATGAGGCTCGAAATTGAGCTCAGGTGCATCCTGTTTCCATTGACCATCCTTGAGATGTTTCTACAACTTGATTGGAGTCCACCTGTGGTAAATTCAATTGATTGGACATGATTTGGAAAGGCACACCTGTCTATATGAGGTCCCACGGTTGACAGTGCATGTCAAGAATAAAAACCAAGCCATGAAGTCGAAGGAATTGTCCGTAGAGCTCCGAGACAGGATTGTGTCGAGGCACAGATATGGGGAAGGGTACCAAAACATTTCTGCAGCATTGAAAGTCTCCAAGAACACATTGGCCTCCATCATTCTTAAATGGAAGAAGTTTGGAACCACCAAGACTTTTCCTCGAGCTGGCCACCTGGCCAAACTGAGCAATTGGGGGAGAAGGGCCTTGGTCAGGGAGGTGACCAAGAACCCAATGGTCACTCTGAAAGAGCTCCAGAGTTCCTCTGTGGAAACCTTCCAGAAGGACAACCCGCTCTGCAGCACCCAACCAATCAGGCCTTTATGGTAGAGCGGTCAGACGGAAGCCACTCCTCAGTAAAAGTCACATGACAGCCCACTTGGAGTTTGCCAAAAGGCACCTAAAGGAGTCTCAGACCATGAGAAACAAGATTCTCTGGTCTGATGAAACCAAGATTGAACTCTTTGGCCTGAATGCCAAGCGTCACATCTGGAGGAAACCAGGCACCGCTCATCACCTGGCCAATACCATCAGTGAAACATGGTGGTGGCAGCATCATGCTGTGGGGATGTTTTTCTGAGGGAGGGACTGGGAGACTAGTCAGGATCAAGGGAAAGATGAGATCCTTGATGAAAACCTGCTCCAGAGCACTCAGGACCTCAAACTGAGGTGAAGGTTCACCTTCCAACTGGACAACGACACTAAGCACACAGCCAAGACAATGCAGGAGTAGTTTTGGGACAAGTCTCTGAATGTCCTTGAGTGACCTAGCCAGAGCCGGACTTGAACCCATTCGATCATCTCTGGAGAGACCTGAAAATAGCTGTGCAGCGATGCTCCAGATCCAACCTGACAGAGCATGAGAGGATCTGCAGAGAAGAATGGGAGAAACTCCCCAAATACAGGTGTGCCAAGTTAGTAGCGTCATGCCCAAGAAGACTCTAGGCTGTAATCGCTGCCAAAGGTGCATCAACAAAGTACTTAGTAAATGGTCTGAATACTTATGTAAATGTGATATTCCAGTTCATTTCATATACATTTACAAAACATTTTAAAAGCCTGTTTTTGCTTTGTCATTATGTGGTATTGTGTGTAGATTGATTAAGGGAAAAAAACAATTTTATCAATTTTAGAATAAGGCTGTAACGTAACAAAATGTGGAAAAAGTGAAGGGGTCTGAATACTTTCTGAATGCACTGTATACTGCTGTTCATACATTTATAGAAACATATATTTGACTTTTCCTCTCATTTTCTTCTCCTATCTGCTCTTTTCTCATCATCCGCTTTCTTCAATTTCCCCGTTGTTATTTTCTCCCCCTTTCCACTGCAGCTCCTTCTTACCCATCTCTCTTTCTGACTTCTCTCCTCTCCTTCCCTTGCTCTGGACAAAAAGCCATTTTGGTGCTTGATTGGGGAATGATGCTGCTACTTACAGAGTCCCTCCATCAGTGACGAGGGAGGAGAGGAGAGGGGGAAGAGAAAAAGCTCAGGAGGAGTAGTGGCTCCCTGGGGGGCGCTGTAGCCATGATGGGTGAGCTGTCAAACGCCCCATTGTCCAAATTACCCAGCAAGCACTGTTTCGCCACCCGGGACTAATTTACGGTGCGGTGTGGCACAGCCATCGTTCTCAGAGAGAGAGAGACTGGGAGGAGGATAAATACTAGGAGGTGCTGTGTAGAGCCCTGGGTTATGTGAAGCCCCTCACAGAGACTCTACAGGATGGTAGCCAAATCATCTCTCCTCTCGTTCTACAGGTCTCCTTCTCAACCCTTAGCACAGCGTCTACTGCCGTGTACACAGGCTACAGCAAACAGCAGGTCAGGGTGCTCTCTGTTCAATGTGCTTCATCACAGAGCTAGCCAGCCTCTCTGATGCATGTCACTGCCCCAATGACTAACACACGGACGAGAGCTGGTCTCTGTCTGAGCACGGTAACATCCTCAAATAATGAACACCACCCACTCACACGTACAGTAACCAGTAGGTCTACACAGTGTTGCTGCTTTAAAGTGTCCCTCCCTTGTGGACAGATCTGGTTCCAGGCTTGCCTGCTACTCGGGCCTAATTATGGCTGTAGCCACGGTACCCTCCAAAAACACTGGTGCCCCTGCTACTCCGGCCTCCTCTTGTCACATCCCTGGGTGCCCAGGGGCAGACGGGGGCACAACCCTACCCTGGCGTGGGCTGCCGAGCGAATCGGAAGCTGTCAGAGGAGACGAGTCACACCCTCTAACCCCTGGCTGTGCCCAATGGCTGCAGGTGTAACACACAGAGCTCTAATTGGCCCAGAGCAGCAAGAAGAGCGATACTGACAAAGCTTGAGGATCACAAAGACAGGGAGAGAGGGACAAACAGACCCTGAACACTGCCTATTTCATATTATATTCACAATTGTATTTTATTTTTTATTTAACCCTTATTTTAATAGGCAAGTCAATAGGCAAGTCAATTAAGAACAAATTCTTATTTACAATGATGGCCAAATCCTAAACCGGATGACGTTGGGCCAATTGTGCCCCACCCTATGGGGGACTCCCCCAATCACGGGCCGGTTGTGATACAGCCTGGAATCGAACCAGAGTCTGCAGTGACTGTCTAGCACTGAGATGCAGCGCCTTGACTGCGCCACTCGGGAGCCCATGTATACTGTATTCAGGACAAAATATTTTATCATGCATAATCCAGTTTCACAAACACGTTCAGGTCATAATATACACTGCTCTGAAATTCTAATACCCCCACCACAATAGCTATGCCATTTCTCTAATATTTGTTGAGAGTATGGTCAGTCATTTATCTGCGAAAAGACTCTAATATTTGTAATATTTGTAATATTTGACCAGGAATTAGTCTCTGTCTTGGAATGTTCAAATTCAAGTATTTATATTCTCCTGTGATATACAAACAGTCTGCTAGGCTCCGTCACGCTGTCCTCATGCAGCCGTCTCTTTTAGTATTCAGAGCCATAGTGGAAACTACACGCTATTAGCAAATCAGAGGGCTAAATATCGGAGAAAACTAACAATGACCAATTCGGTCCCCGCGTCAATCTTGACCCTGTGAAGAGAAAACAAAAGCAGATAATAGGAACTCAGACAAAGCAGGAGAGAAAAGAGGACACACAGAACGCAGTCAAGTGCACACACACACAGACAGGAGTAGACTACACTACACACAGACACAGGAATAGGCTACGCTACACACACAGACAGGAGTAGGCTACACTACACACAGACACAGGAGTAGGCTACGCTACACACACAGACAGGAGTAGGCTACACTACACACAGACACAGGAGTAGACTACACTACACACAGACACAGGAGTAGACTACGCTACACACAGACAGGAGCAGGCTACACTACACACAGACAGGAGTAGACTACGCTACACACAGACAGGAGCAGGCTACACTACACACATAGACAGGAGCAGACTACGCTACACACACAGACAGGAGTAGGCTACGCTACACACAGACAGGAGTAGACTACGCTACACACACAGACAGGAGTAGACTACGCTACACACACAGACAGGAGTAGACTACGCTACACACATAGACAGGAGTAGGCTACGCTACACACATAGACAGGAGTACACTACGCTACACACATAGACAGGAGTACACTACACTACACACACAGACAGGAGTAGACTACACTACACACAGACAGGAGTAGACTACACTACACACATAGACAGGAGTAGACTACACTACACACATAGACAGGAGTAGACTACACTACACACATAGACAGGAGTAGACTACACTACACACAGACAGGAGTAGACTACACTAGACAGACAGGAGTAGACTACACTACACACAGGAGTAGACTACACTAGACAGGAGTAGACTACACTACACACATAGACAGGAGTAGACTACACTACACACATAGACAGGAGTAGACTACACTACACACATAGACAGGAGTAGACTACACTACACACATAGACAGGAGTAGACTACACTACACACATAGACAGGAGTAGACTACACTACACACATAGACAGGAGTAGACTACACTACACACATAGACAGGAGTAGACTACACACATAGACAGGAGTAGACACACACACACACATAGACAGGAGTAGACTACACTACACACATAGACAGGAGTAGACTACACACATAGACAGGAGTAGACTACACTACACACATAGACAGGAGTAGACTACACTACACACATAGACAGGAGTAGACTACACTACACACATAGACAGGAGTAGACTACACTACACACAGACAGGAGTAGACTACGCTACACACACAGACAGGAGTAGACTACGCTACACACACAGACAGGAGTAGACTACACTACCCACAGACAGGAGTAGGCTACGCTACACACATAGACAGGAGTAGACTACACTACACACATAGACAGGAGTAGACTACACTACACACATAGACAGGAGTACACTACACTACTCAAATAGACAGGAGTAGACTACGCTACACACAGACAGGAGTAGACTACGCTACACACAGACAGGAGTAGACTACACTACACACATGCAGGAGTAGACTACACTACACACATAGACAGGAGTAGACTACACTACACACATAGACAGGAGTAGACTACGCTACACACAGACAGGAGTAGGCTACGCTACACACAGACAGGAGTAGACTACGCTACACACATAGACAGGAGTAGGCTACGCTACACACAGACAGGAGTAGACTACGCTACACACATAGACAGGAGTAGACTACGCTACACACAGACAGGAGTACACTACACACATAGACAGGAGTAGACTACGCTACACACATAGACAGGAGTAGACTACGCTACACACACAGACAGGAGTACACTACACACATAGACAGGAGTAGACTACGCTACACACATAGACAGGAGTAGACTACGCTACACACAGACAGGAGTACACTACACACATAGACAGGAGTAGACTACGCTACACACACAGACAGGAGTAGACTACACTACACATAGACAGGAGTAGGCTACGCTACACACAGAGACAGGAGTAGGCTACGCTACACACAGACAGGAGTAGGCTACACTACACACATAGACAGGAGTAGACTACGCTACACACATAGACAGGAGTAGACTACACTACACACACAGGAGTACACTACACACATAGACAGGAGTAGGCTACGCTACACACAGAGACAGGAGTAGACTACACTACACACATAGACAGGAGTAGACTACGCTACACACATAAACAGGAGTAGGCTACGCTACACACAGAGACAGGAGTAGACTACACTACACACAGAGACAGGAGTAGACTACACTACACATAGACAGGAGTAGACTACACTACACACATGCAGCCAAAAGCAACAGCTTCTTTTATTTGTTTTATTCATGCTGTCTTTCTCTCTCTTCCCTATATGAAGTGCAGTGGCACACAAATGCAAACTCACACACACACACACACACATACAAATACAAACACACACACGCACACAAATACAAACACACACACACACACATACAAATACACACACATACAAATACAAACACACACACATACAAATACAAACACACACACGCACACAAATACAAACACACACACGCACACAAATACAAACACACACACACACACACGCACACACACACACAAATACAAACACACACACGCACACAAACACGCACACAAATACAAACACACACAAATACAAACACACACACGCACACAAATACAAACACACACACAAATACAAACACAAATACAAACACAAACACACACAAATACAAACACACACACGCACACAAATACAAACACACACACAAACACACACACAAATACAAACACACACACAAATACAAACACACAAATACACAAATACAAACACACACACAAATACAAACACAAATAAACACACACAAATAAACACACACACAAATACAAACACAAACACACACACACACAAATACACACGCACACACAAACACACACACAACACACGCACACACACACACACACTCAAATACAAACACACACGCACGCACACACACACACACACACACACACACAAACAAATACAAACGCACACACACACACACACACATACAAACACACACACAAATACAAACACACACGCACACACAAATACACACACACACACACACAAACAGACGAAGCGGGAAAGGGCATATTGTCCAGCCATTACACACGGTGGCAATCTGAGTGGAATGGATGGTGATGATGATAATTATCAAGGCAAACAACAGTTAGACAGGACAATTACCCTGTCAACCCGCCATGTTCAATGTGTAATTCACTCAGTACAGGCAGACAGACAGACAGACAGGGGAGCTACAGGAGAGAGCTAAGATGGACCTCCGCAGTACTTACTGGCGTGTACACATAAAACAGACCCCTGCATGAAGACGGATAGACAGACACACATAATCAGGGCCACACACACACACGCGCCTGGCAGATTTGTAGTTGAGGTACAAAGAGTCTCTCTCTCTCTCTCTCTCTCTCTCATAAAAGCAGGATGGCTGCTGGCCTGAAAAGCTGTTACCCTCTCCACTCAGCCCTCTGTCCCATCTCTTTCAGCTGAGACGAATACCTGCAGCCATCTATTAAAGCACCCAGATGAGATGTGATGGGAAAAGCAAGGATCAGGTTTTCCTGTACCATGTCACACCATGCCAGTGACAGCATAACACCCCTCATCACACATGGTTGTGTGCTAATGCAGGCTTAGGGGTGTGTGTGTGTGTGTGTGTGTGTGTGTGTGTGTGTGTGTGTGTGTGTGTGTGTGTGTGTGTGTGTGTGTGTGTGTGTGTGTGTGCGTGCGGGCGTGTGAAGAGGAATGGGGAGTGTGATGGCAGAATTAATGTGACAAGGCAGATGTAATGTAGAGTCATAAATCTTATCTTTGCCTCAGGATCATGAGGGAGGGGACAAGGGGTAACCCGTTAAAGGGAACACACACACACACACATTTATGATGCTGATAATAACCACAGCGTTAAAGCTGCTCCAGTCAGCTAATACGCATCGCTCCTCTACCGCGCCCTCAGGGTTATAGGGTCAGGCACACGGGCGTACGTGCTGAATCCGCTTTTACAGCCATTTACTCTACTGTGCCAAAACGGCTCATGTATTTAATATTACCGCAATGCTGTTTCACAAGCCTGACGCTGTTACGACATTTCAATGCCGTACTTAAAGACAGAGGCAGTGGAGTTAGACATGCTGAAGGAAGATAGATCTGCTGGTTGACACACACGCGCACAAGTGTGTTTTTGCGTGCTTCCGGCTCAAGCATTAATGTACCTGTTAACTGGAAATTACTCCTGGTGCTATTGTTGTGGGAAGGAGAGATGGAGGGATGGAGAGATTTAGTGACAGAGGAGTGCAGAGAGGAGTAATAGGTGTGAGAGAGAGAGAGAGAGAGAGAGAGAGAGAGAGAGAGAGCTAGAGAGAGAGAGAGAGAGAGAGAGCTACATTAGAGTCACACTATACACTAGCTATTGTCACCAGGGGACCTGCCACAGCCTGTGATTTTGCACTGTACCCCCCAGCCTCCACCCTCCCTACCACCTCTCTCCGTGGTGAAATAGGTCAACCAGTTATAATGGAAGGGCAATGAGGAGCAAGTGCCCCCCCCCCCCTCGCCCATCTCCCCCATTCAGAGGAGAGGGAGTGACGGCCCCCTGCAGACACACAGACCTCAGAGAGCAAACCAAGACAGAGCCAGCCACAACACTCGCACACAGCCAGCCACAACACTCACACACAGCCAGCCACAACAGTAGTCTCATTATTAATCGGCACACAAATAGAAAACACAGATAGGATTGCATAGAAACCTGTACGTACGTAGAAACATATGCTAATTCACCCACACACCCACTGTATCTCTGCAAAAGCCCAAATGGGAAAATTTAAATTTAAAGACATTTAAATACTAGAGATGGGATGCATGCTCTGTGGGATTCGTGTAAGTGGGTGTTCTCGTTCAGTGTGTTGTGGATCTGTTGTACCTGGCTGATGGGAACAAATGGTTTGTGAATGCCCTGAGCAGAGAGGGAGGAAGGAGGAGGAAGAGGAGAACAAAGCCTGCTGAGAGAGCCTAGAGGTCTGGGAGTAGGAGGAAAAGAGAGAAAGGAGACAGAGAGAGAGAGAGAGAGAGAGAGAGAGAGACAGACAGAGAGGCAGAGAGGCAGAGAGAGGGAGACAGAGAGACAGAGAGAGGGAGACAGAGAGACAGAGAGACAGAGAGGCAGAGAGGCAGAGAGAGGGAGACTAGAGGTTGGAGGAGGCGGCTCTGGAGGAAACAGATGAGGAGGAGGGTTAAATGCGATGCCACTGTCACCACAGAGCGAAATAGAGAGAGGGGGGCAGACTATATCTGAGTGAGCATAGGAGTAAGAGAGAGCAAGTGCATCTCTTAAAAAACAAAGTGCACCAAAACACACACACTAGAAAATCATCCCTGAATAAATACACTCCTTTAAACCTCTCCACTACATTGTTCCCCCCCAACCTCCTCTCACCCACTCTCTCTCTCACCCACTCTCTCTCTCTCTTTCTTCTCTCTCTCTTTCTCACTTTCCCTCACACTCCTCTCAGTTCGACCTTTCTCCAGTGGAAGAGGATCCTGGCCGCTCCCGCTCTTTCCCTCTCCCTCATGCATTAATGATCTGTGGTGATGAGAGGGCATCTTGTCAGGCCTGTCTGCCTCCCAGTCATCTGACCTCTCCCAAGGACAGAGCACCACAGGCCATACAGACAGGCTAAACAGGCCACAGATAGACATGGAGAGCTCCAGTCTGCAGGCTAACCCTTCTCATCTTCCATACCCTCTAACCATGACCTGGCAGATACTGATGGGGGCAGAAATGAGCCCACTGCGGAGGAGACAGACACCAGACAGTCACAAACACACCCAGAGTCTCCTATTCCATAAGCTGCTTTACACTCGATAGCTATAACACTCAACTCCCTTCAAAGGCTCTGTACATAGTCAATCAGGAAGTCCCCATGCTGATATGTCTATCGAGTTAGAGTACATTTCCCAACAGAGAAAGAGATAAAGAGAGAGAGCGTGAGAGAAAGAGAAAGAGAGAGAGAGAAAATACTTTGGTTTTCCTTGGAATAAAACCGGAATCTTGCGAGAGCAAGACAGAGAAAGAGAGAAGAAACAGGGAGAGAGAGAAAGAGAGATAGAGAAAGAGAAAGAGAGGAGAGAGATGAAGAGAGAGAAGCAGAGAGAGCTAGAGAGAGAGAAAGAGAGAAGAAAGAGGGAGGGAGAGAGAGAGAGAGAGAGAGAGAGGAAGAGAGAAGAGCGAGAGAGAAAGAGAGAGAGAGAGAAAGTGAAAGAGGGAGAGAGAGAAAGTGAAAGAGGGAGAGAGAGAAAGTGAAAGAGGGAGAGAGAGAAAGTGAAAGAGGGAGAGAGAGAAAGTGAAAGAGGGAGAAAGTGAAAGAGGGAGAGCGAGAGTAAGAGCGAGTGAGAGGGATGCAGCAGGAGACTTGTTCTGTGGCTGTTTCCTCTAGTTGAGGTAATGCTAGTTTTGAACTGCAGGATTGGCCACAACTCCAACCTCATCCAATTCCCTGATTTCTCCTCTTCCTCACAAATTGTCCATCAGGCCATGCAGTTTAGTTCCCCCTACAATACAGACATGGTTGCCTCCACGGTGTCCTCTCACAATCACACTGGAGATTGGAGCATTTCTAGTTTTCCCTTCCTCAATATTGAGGACGAAAGAAAATCAGGTAGCAGTATTGTCTCCAGTGGGATATTCGCTCTTCTTCAGTCCCTCGCGCTCTCTTGTTCTGAGCTGAAGCAAAGGCCTAGTCTTATCAGACGGTGTAGAGAGAGAATAAAGAATGAGAGAGAGGAGGAAAGGAATGCAGAGACTTTGTTAGATGAACAGAGCTAAGATAAACAGTACAGTATTACCTCCAATTACCTGGGAAATAGTACTTCAACTAATATGAGGTATAAGCATTTCATACAGAGACTGTAGACTGTAATATAGTCAACAGTTGCTACCAGTCACTGGCTATTTCACAGAGTCTTAATACATCAAGTGGGGATGTTATTCCTTTCATACTGTGAGTTCAGAAACCTAGAATTACTAACAAACCAAATATATTGCCTTTGTTGTTTTAAGTATTTTGTTTGGTTTTGTGTCTAAAATGTCTCCACATCTTTTGAGCCTTACTGGGATAAAAAATACTTTGGTTTTCCTTGGAATAAAACCGGAATTGTAATAATGTATCTCTTTGGAGTGAGTGTCTCTCCCTGTCACCTGCCGGGACATATTTCCCAGAAGCCTCCTGTGATGCGTCCTGACAGCTGCAGAGAGAGATCTGTGCAGGATGAAAAGACTTCTCCCCTCTCCTCCCTGCTCCTTCCACCACAGCAGCACAGCGTTCCACAGTGCTCCATACCCAAATATTTGACTTTGCCTGTGATCCAGAGGCCTTTAAGGCTTCTAACCCACTGATCTCTGCTTTCAAAGCGGGTGTTTAAAACACGTCTGACAGAGCAAGCAGCATCCCTAGTAAACTTGGGAGGGAAAGAGGGAGAGATGAAAGGAATGAGGGAGCGCGAGAGAGAGAGAGAGAGAGAGAGAGAGAAAGAGAGAGAGAAAAAGAGAGAGAGAAAAAGAGAGAGAAAGACTATAGAGATACACTGTAGGTAGACAGAGAGAGAGAGACTAAAGAGATATTGTAGAGAGAGAGAGAGACGAGTTAAGATAAGAGGCATTGACGTTATCTTTCATATCATCAAAAACAGAATTATTGTTTGTCTGCTTGGGAAATGATTTGACATGGTACTGTAGCTTCTAATGTCATCTCATTGTTGTCTTCAGATGTTTTTACAACATTATAGATAAAACAGACGTTCAGAGGTGAAAAGGCATCAGATATGACAATGACATCAGATACCTTGGTGTCTGATGTAAAGGCGTCCACATTTACCAGCCAAAATAGTTCGGAAGAGTCCATCCATATATTAGGTTTTGTTCGTTTTGGACTTCGGTTAGTTCTCTTTGGGCTGTTCAGGAACACGTTGTTTGTTTTTGGACGCAAGCCGAAGTTCAGAGCCGAAGTCTACGCCCCTTCGTCGGTGATTGGCCAACAGTAGGGATTCTTCAATCAAGTCTTTGTTGTCATTCAACGAGAGACAACTCGTTTTCATGACCATTTTATCACAGAGAAATACTGCACCAAACATCTTAGTTGGATGTAAAATGTATCTCCTCAGCAATTAACAACATATTTCTTGAGTTATCTTAAATTGATTCTGACGTGCTGGCTATGGCGACTCAAAATGGACAAACAGTACTATTTTGAGGAAGTACTGGGTATGGCAACTCAAAATGGACAAACAGTACTATTTTGAGGAAGTACTGGGTATGGCGACTCAAAATGGACAAACAGTACTATTTTGAGGAAGTACTGGGTATGGCAACTCAAAATGGACAAACAGTACTATTTTGAGGAAGTACTGGGTATGGCGACTCAAAATGGACAAACAGTACTATTTTGAGGAAGTGCTGGCTATGGCGACTCAAAATGGACAAACAGTACTATTTTGAGGAAGTGCTGGGTATGGCTACTCAACATGGACAAACAGTACTATTTTGAGGAAGTACTGGGTATGGCATCTCAAAATGGACAAAGTACTATTTTGAGGAAGTGCTGGCTATGGCGACTCAAAATGGACAAACAGTACTATTTTGAGGAAGTACTGGGTATGGCAACTCAAAATGGACAAACAGTACTATTTTGAGGAAGTACTGGGTATGGCGACTCAAAATGGACAAACAGTACTATTTTGAGGAAGTGCTGGCTATGGCGACTCAAAATGGACAAACAGTACTATTTTGAGGAAGTACTGGGTATGGCAACTCAAAATGGACAAACAGTACTATTTTGAGGAAGTGCTGGCTATGGCGACTCAAAATGGACAAACAGTACTATTTTGAGGAAGTGCTGGGTATGGCTACTCAACATGGACAAACAGTACTATTTTGAGGAAGTACTGGGTATGGCATCTCAAAATGGACAAACAGTACTATTTTGAGGAAGTGCTGGCTATGGCGACTCAAAATTGACAAACAGTACTATTTTGAGGAAGTACTGGGTATGGCAACTCAAAATGGACAAACAGTACTATTTTGAGGAAGTACTGGGTATGGCGACTCAAAATGGACAAACAGTACTATTTTGAGGAAGTACTGGGTATGGCAACTCAAAATGGACAAACAGTACTATTGCCCCTATTTTCTCTTCTCGTTTTTCAAGCAAAGGTCTTTTAAGGAAGTATGCGGCCAGCCAAACTGAAGCATGCTGATGCCTTTAATGTCCCTTTGAACACTCCTACACACACACACACACACACACACACACACACACACAACCTCATAGAGAAGTAATTTTGACAATTGACAAGTGTGAAGATACAAATAACCTTTAAAAACGGTTGTAGAACCCGGAGAAGTGTATCCTCCTAAAACCATCCCAAAATGAACGCATACAAATGGTTTCAGTCTTATTCAGTCTTTATCAGTATTGTGGGATTGATGCACGTACCAGAGAGGGGTGCTGGTCACCACATGAGCCCCCTCTCCTCAACCAATGACTATCACACCAACCAATGATGGAGACTACGTCACAGCACCATCAACTCCAGCTCACCCATTACACTCCACACACATGTACGAATACACACACGCTTCAAAATGTTATACATCCCCCCTCCCTCTATGAAATGCGTGCCCTGATGTGTTATGTGAGTGACAGACAGGGGCAGGGAAATGCACAGTGTGCATGACAGGGGGGTAAACACTGGGGCAAGAGAGAGGGGGCGAGAACAACGACAATATGACAAGAGATATGAGGAGAAAGAGAGAGAGCGAGAAAGAGAAAGGGAAAGAGAAAAAGAAAGAAAAACACAGAGAGAGAGAGACTTCTTCACAGGCTGGTGGTTTCAGCCAGCACCATCAGCCCCCACGTCCTCACCAGACTGTCTTCTCCCCAACCTCCCTCTCTCCCCTCCTTTCTCCAGCCCTCCCTGGGCCAGACAGCTGTGATTAATGGTGTGTCTGCTGAGGCGGGGTCCACCACTCCTGACTACACTAAACATTATCATAACTTTTCAGCTCTTATCGGAGCAGAGAGAATATTGGGAGCCCCGGGGACAAGATTTATGTCCAGTGGCTTGCCAACCATTCAACCTGCACCACCACAACCTAACAGCCTATTTCCATTTAACTGCAGCACTTTAAAACTAGTGTGTTTAAAAAAATGTCTCCTGAGGGGGAAACATGGCCGACAGTGGATTCAGATTAGTAACAATAGTGGAGAAATGACACTGATGAAATGACACTGCCTACTGTCATATTACCCCCTCATAAGGAAATCATTCACACCATGTTGAAACTACAAGGTAATACTGTGTTCCATTCCCATTCTAACATATACAGGCAATACTCTGCCTCAATGTAAACTCCACCACACAGCGGTGGGATCATATTTTACGGCTGTATTTTACTAATGTGTTTTTAATACATGTAATATTCTTGCTTCAATATGTGCCGTGCCACGTGTCAACAGCAGCATCGTAATAAAAGGCAATATAACAGGAGAGTTTCACACTGTCTTCATATCATCCGTTCCCCCAGGAGCCATGAGTGTTTATATTACTGTACATTACCCTCTCTCTGCTGTCATTATCTCCTACACACAGGGATGAGTGGCTCCCCGCCCTCCCAACCACCACTAACACTTTATTCTCTCACATAGGAGGAGGAGGGACTGAGGCTGCATAGACTTTGTACAGTATGATATACACACTGGAGGAACACCCATTCCCATACCCACATACTCATTGGAGCACACACGCATATAGGCAACCCCCTTATATAAGAGCCATCCACATCCATGCAACCACCCCACATGAACGCCCCACACACATTAGACCCATTCCTTTTTCAGAGCGTGATCGCGATGAACGTGTGAGCCGCTTGGAGCTCTGGAGTGTCACGCCGTAAAAATGCAATTTGGCTGCAGACGGTTCGCTGGAGATTTGGGCTGGGCTGTGGGGTTCTGCTGGGGGGTGGGGGTGGGGTGCGGGGTGGCTGTAATCAGGGGAGGGTGAGAGGGGCTGCAGCGCTTAAGGGCACTATACCCTAACTGCCTCCTCGACTCCCATGGGCAACACTTTCACATTACAACAGAGAGAGGGGAGGGGGCTAGAGAGAGGAGGGAGAGAGAGAGGAGAGAGAGAGAGAGGAGAGAGAGAGAGGGGGGGCTAGAGAGAGAAAGGGGGCTAGAGAGAGGAGGGGGCTAGAGAGGGGAGGGAGAGAGAGAGGAGAGAGAGAGAGAGAGAGAGAGAGAGGGGGGGGGCTAGAGAGAGAAAGGGGGCTAGAGAGAGGGGGCTAGGGGGCTAGAGAGGGGAGGGAGAGAGAGGGTAGGGAGAGAGAGGGTAGGGAGAGAGATGGTTGGGAGAGAGATGGTTGGGAGAGAGAGAGGGGGAGAGAGGTGAGGGGGCTAGAGAGAGGGTAGGGAGAGAGAAAGGGGGCTAGAGAGAGAGAAAGGGGGGCTAGAGAGAGGAGGGAGAGAGAGGAGGGAGAGAGAGGGGGAGAGAAAGAGGAGGGAGAGAGAGAGGGGAGGAGGGAGAGAGAGAGGGGAGGAGGGAGAGAGAGAGGGGAGGGGGCTATAGAGAGGGTAGGGAGAGAGAAAGGGGGCTAGAGAGAGAGAAAGGGGGGCTAGAGAGAGGAGGGAGAGAGAGGAGGGAGAGCGAGGGGGAGAGAGAGAAGGGAGAGAGAGAGGGGAGGAGGGAGAGAGAGAGGAGGGGGAGAGAGAGAGGAGGGAGAGAGAGGGGAGGGAGAGAGAGAGGAGGGAGAGAGAGAGAGGAGGGAGGAGAGAGGGAGGGAGAGAGAGGAGGGAGAGAGAGGGGAGGGAGAGAGAGGAGGGAGAGAGAGGGGGAGAGAGAGAGAGGAGGGAGAGAGAGGGAGGGAGAGAGAGGAGGGAGAGAGAGGGGAGGGAGAGAGAGGAGGGAGAGAGAGGGGGAGAGAGAGAGGAGGGAGAGAGAGAGGAGGGAGAGAGAGGAGGGAGAGAGAGAGGAGGGAGAGAGAGAGGGGAGGAGGGAGAGAGAGAGGGGAGGAGGGAGAGAGAGAGGGAGAGAGAGAGGGGAGGGGGAGAGAGAGAGGAGGGAGAGAGAGAGAGGAGGGAGAGAGAGAGGGGAGGGGGCTAGAGAGAGGAGGGAGAGAGAGAGAGAGGGGAGGGGGCTATAGAGAGGAGGGAGAGAGAGAGGGGGCTAGAGAGAGGAGGGAGAGGGAGAGAGAGGGGAGGGGGCTAGAGAGAGGAGGGAGAGAGAGGGGGCGGGGGGCTAGAGAGAGGAGGGAGAGAGAGAGGAGGGAGAGAGAGAGGGGAGGGGGCTAGAGAGAGGAGGGAGAGAGAGAGGGGGGGGGCTAGAGAGAGGAGGGTGAGAGAAAGGAGGGAGAGAGAGAGGGGGCTAGAGAGAGGAGGGAGAGAGAAAGGGGGCTAGAGAGAGAGGGAGGGGGCTAGAGAGGGTTGGGAGAGAGAGGGGAGGGAGAGAGAGGGTTGGGAGAGAGATGGTTGGGAGAGAGAGGTGAGGGGGCTAGAGAGAGGGTAGAGAGAGAGAAAGGGGGCTAGAGAGAGGAGGGAGAGAGAGGGGAGGAGAGAGAGAGGAGGGAGAGAGAGGGGAGGGGGAGAGGGGAGGGGGCTAGAGAGAGGAGGGAGAGAGAGAGGGGAGGAGGGAGAGAGAGAGAGGGAGGGAGAGAGAGAGGGGAGGAGGGAGCGAGAGAGGGGAGGGGGCTAGAGAGAGGAGGGAGAGAGAGAGGAGCGAGAGAGAGAGTGGAGGGGGCTAGAGAGAGGAGGGAGAGAGAGAGGGGAGGGGGCTAGAGAGAGGAGGGAGAGAGAGAGGAGAGGAGCGAGAGAGAGAGGGAGGGGGCTAGAGAGAGGAGGGAGAGAGAGAGGGGAGGGGGCTAGAGAGAGGAGGAAGAGAGAGGGGAGGGGGCTAGAGAGAGGAGGGAGAGAGAGAGGGGAGGGGGCTAGAGAGAGGAGGGAGAGAGAGAGGGGAGGGGGCTAGAGAGATGAGGGAGAGAGAGAGGGGAGGGGGCTAGAGAGAGAGGGAGAGAGGGAGAGAGAGGGGAGGGGGCTAGAGAGAGGAGGGAGAGAGAGGGGGGCTAGAGAGAGGAGGGAGAGAGAGAGGGAGGGGGGCTAGAGAGAGGAGGGAGAGAGAAAGGAGGGAGAGAGAGAGGGGAGGGGGGCTAGAGAGAGGAGGGAGAGAGAGAGGTGTAGATGGGTGGAAAGTGTGATGGGGAAAGTAGAGGAAGAAGACAAAGGCGAAGGAAAGACTCCCTCTCAAGACACAAGCCATATAAATCCATAACCTAACCCATTGAAACCCATTCCACTCGGCCATCAGTGGAATTGATCAAGAAAGCCAGTGGTTATACGTTATACGTTATGCATTCAGTATTAAACAGCTCCGTTCAGCTTCCATTTATGACGTATATTTCTGTACCATGTACCATACATTTCTGTTCCTGTACATTTCCATGTGTGTTGTGGCTGCCAGGCAATGTGCATATGTGGCGTTGCTAGCGTAGCTACATCACCTCAGGGCCCTGCTGCCACCCAACATAGTGCAGTCCGTGCCAGGGGCCATTAAGGCTCCACATACCCCTTAGCCACAGAGAGCTCCTGATGTGATGACTCTCTGCTGGAGAGAGAGTGAAGTCCTCCAGTCACTTCCCAATGCACAGCCCGAGTGCCACTGCAATCTGTTGTGACAAAGTGCCCCAAACTTGACAAATTGCTTTTTGTGAAGAGGGTACATGCACTTATTCAAAGTCGTGTGTGTGTATATATATATATATATATATATATATATATATACACACACACACTTTTTTTTTTTAAAGAAGAAAACACAAAATCACAGCTGTTGTTGTCTTTGCTGAAGTAAAGAGACTTAAAGTTCTCTTTAACAAGCAGACTAGAATCAGGGGTGATTCATCCACCTCTTAGTGGCCACGCCTCTTGTTTTGTTTTCTTGAGATTGAAGGAGGAGATAAACCAAAGTGTCGTGACCTGAATCAACATTGAGGCCTTTTGATATTAAACTGAACCAGATGTACAGTTGGACCTCCATCTATGTTCACCCATCATCAGCCCATACAGAAGGCCACCAGGTGTCCACCAACCTCTGAGGACATAAAACATTTTACTAGCTAGCTAAAAGGTCATGACCCCATTGAAACCCCTGAGGCTACATCACAGACAGACAGGGGTCAACTAATGAAGCATGCAGGAAGACTTTACCTCCAATCAACCCCTGTTGACCCTCCTCTTGCTCACTTCGATACACGTCTCTATTCTACATTTTCGTATCTAGTTGCTAAGGGTTGTAGACCAGAGTGCAGACCAGGTGCTCTATAATATTTCCTGTGATTCATCCATGCACACATCCTCCATTTTCCAAATGTTTTCTCTGGTGAAGTGAGTCTGGTATGCATTATGAATGGCCTGCTTATAGTATTCTCCAAAAGCATCCAGCCCGCTTTTGACGAAGGAAAGACACTGTGCTCACTCAACGTGCATCATCAGCACACAACTTTGTTTTTCTTTCTCAGTTCAGGCAGTTCGACTCCAGTAGTGATAATTACACTTCTGATTGTACGGCTCATCCCTCCTCTCTCATCCCTCCTTCCTCTCATCCCTCCTTCCTCTCATCCCTCCTTCCTCTCTGATTCCATCTCTCTCCAGCTCTCCACTAAGCTCATCAGGCACATCTGTTTGCAGCACCACCAAACAAGGAGCACATTAACAAACAAACAGACAACAATTAGTCTCCTTTTGAAGCCTTCCATGTGCTCCATTAGGGGAATGCCGGGATGGGATTGGATGATCAGAGTAGGGCTGGGCGATATGGCCAAAATGTCATAACACAGTATTTTTCAAGTTTTCTGCCAGTATTTCATGTTTTTGAATAATAAGAGTTGTTAATGTGCTTTATGAGTGGTGTGTGACTCAACAATGGCAACACATACATTCTAAGTTATTTTAATGGGTCTTTCTCCATTCAAATGGTTTTTATACTGTTCAATTCAACTTCAAACCCAAACTGTTTTCTACATTTCCAATTTCTGAATTTCCTGCACTCATTTGAGATCGTTTCCACACTGCCACGTAGGGCTGCACAATATGCGCAAAAAATCTAGGCCTGATTTTAACCAAATGTTGCAATTGCGATTAGATCAAAACACTTAGGTGAACTGTTGGAATCATGGAAATAGAATGATTATTCTAATTCTATAGTTAGAATATAAAAAATAGTGAGCACTTTGAATACACTGTTGTTTGACATGACAACAAATTAAGATGCCAGGGAGGAGTAATACTCTACTGCCAGGGAGGAGTAATACTATACTGCCAGGGAGGAGTAATACTATACTCTACTCAGCAAACTGGATGCAGTTTATCACAGTGTCATCCGTTTTGTTACTAAATCACCTTATACCACCCACCACTGCGACCTGTATGCTCTAGTCGGCTGGCCCTCACTACATATTCGTCGCCAGACCCACTGGCTCCAGGTCATCTACAACAAGTCCATGCTAGGTAAAGCTCCGCCTTATCTCAGTTCACTGGTCACAATGGCAACACCCACCCGTAGCACGCGCTCCAGCAGGTGTATCTCACTGATCATCCCTAAAGCCAACATCTCATTTGGCCGCCTTTCCTTCCAGTTCTCTGCTGCCTGTGACTGGAACGAATTGCAAAAATCGCTGAAGTTGGAGACTTTTATCTCCCTCACCAACTTTAAACATCTGCTATCTGAGCAGCTAACCGATCGCTGCAGCTGTACATAGTCCATCGGTAAATAGCCCACCCAATTTACGTACCTCATCCCCATACTGTTTTTATTTATTTACTTTTCTGCTCTTTTGCACACCAATATCTCTACCTGCACATGATCATTTATCACTTCAGTGTTAATCTGCTAAATTGTAATTATTCGCCTACCTCCTCATGCCTTTTGCACACAATGTATATAGACTCTTTTTTTTCTTTTTTTCCTACTGTGTTATTGTCTTGTTAATTGTTTACTCCATGTGTAACTCTGTGTTGTCTGTTCACACTGCTATGCTTTATCTTGGCCAGGTCGCAGTTGTAAATGAGAACTTGTTCTCAACTAGCCAACCTGGTTAAATAAAGGTGAAATAAAAAAATATATATATATATATTTTTTTAAATAGTATGTTTATTAGCTGGCTAGCTAGCCAGCTAACTAGTGATTAGTGTTAGCGGCTACCGCAAACTAGCGATTGGCTTTAGCGGCAAACACGATTTAGCCACAACTTGCTAAGAAAAGATCAAATAGCTGTTTGCAAATGTAAGAAACAAACAAATAGCGCTTGACATTTTTTTATTAAGATGCACAACGGAAACAGCATCCTTGTCATCAACATTGTTGCATCACCATGCAAACTGAACGCAAGTGTCTTGTGGTCGAACAACAACTCCTTGAGTGACAGGGGGCGGGGCTACGTCTGTTTGGAAAGCGGCAAGGAGAGAGAGCAGAGAGAGATGACTCAAATAGCGTTTTTTTGCATCACATAAACAAAAACCAAACAATCAAATACCGTTATGGAAGGTAAAGTAAAAACCCTTTCATCAATACCGGTATATAGTAATATATGGTCCTAGATCAGAGGACTTGTAGGGAGCACTACTCTGCCATCCTACAGAGCAGAGCCAGCATGCAGTCTTTACACCACTTACCTTCTACAGGATTATGACGGGAATGGACACTCAAAGTTAATGACTGGTGCTGAAGACACCAAGGATAATGAAGTCTGAGGATTGTAGTTGCTGTGTTATATTTGTTTGATGTATTTTCAGACATGTATTTCATTTACAAATCTAATTGAATTTAATTCGGTCATGGTGGAATTTTATCCCCCCATTGCCACAGCGACAGACATGAAGAATGTGAGCTGATCCAGAGCTGTCAGTCACGCTGCATTAGAGGGGGTCAAGACACAGCTGGGGGTCAGAGGTTAACCCCATTACGAGCTGGGGCTCCTCTCTTTCACCTCGACCCTCCTCTCCGTCTGTCTGTCACAGTCCGTCTTCTCCTCTCAGGGTCCTAAATTAACTTTTGGGTTTGACAACCAATAATGGCCTTGGTTATAAGCAGAGTTTAAAACCCTCAGCCAGACCCTGGTCTTACCATGACCTCCTCTTGAAACACAAGCATAGCTCTGACTCTAGGCTTCCCCCTTTCAATATCCCTGGTGAGCATAACAATTAACTCTGAATTCCCTCCTGTCTTTTCTTTCCCAATACTCAACTATTCCCAATACCAACAGACTCCTGAATAGCTTTTATCCCCAATCCATGAGTTCTAAATAGCTCGAAAAATGGCTATACGGACTATCTGACTTGACACAATTTGATTTGTATTCTTGCACTGTCTCTATGTACTCTCACAGGACTCTACACACTGACACTCCAACACACAGACACACGCACACACACACTCACTTAATTTGCTCACACACATAACACACACAGACATTTATACTGACTCTACACACACGCACACACACACTCACATACAATCATAATTTACGCTTCTGCTACTCTGTCTATCATATATCCTGATGCCTTGTCACCTTACCCCTATACATATCTACAGTTGAAGTTGGAAGATTACATACACTTAGGTTGGAGTCATTAAAACTCGTTAACAAATTTCTTGTTAATTAACAAACTATAGTTTTGGCAAGTCGGTTAGGACACCTAATTTGTGCATGACACAAGTAATTTTTCCAACTGTATCACAATTCCAGTGGGTCAGAAGTTTACATAAACTAAGTTCACTGTGCCTTTAAACAGCTTAGAATATTCCAGAAAATGATGTCATGGCTTTAGAAGCTTCTAATAGGCTAATTGACATAATTTGAGTCAATTGGAGGTGTACCTGTGGATGTATTTCAAGGCCTACCTTCAACCTCAGTGCCTCTTTGCTTGACCTCCACAAGTCTGATTCATCCTTGGGAGCAATTTCCAAACGCCTGAAGGTACCACGTTCATCTATACAAACAATAGTACGCAAGTATTAACACCATGGGACCACGCAGCCGTCATACCGCTCAGGAAGGAGACACATTCGGTCTCCTGGAGATGAACATACTTTGGTGCGAAAAGTGAAAATTAATCCCAGAACAACAGCAAAGGACCTTGTGAAGATGCTGGAGGAAACAGGTACAAAACTATCTATATCCACAGTAAAACGAGTCCTATATCGACATAACCTGAAAGGCCGCTCAGCAAGGAAGAAGCCACTGCTCCAAAACCGCCATAAAAAAGCCAGACTACGGTTTGCAACTGCACATGGGGACAAAGATTGTACTTTTTGTAGAAATGTTCTCTTGTCTGATCAAACAAAAATAGAACTGTTTGGCCATAATGACCATTGTTATGTTTGGAGGAAAAATGGGGATGCTTGCAAGCCGAAGAACACCATCCCAACCGTGAAGCACGGGGGTGGCAGCATCATGTTATGGGGGTGTTTTGCTGCAGGAGAACCTGGTGCACTTCACAAAATAGATGTCATCATGAGGATGGAAAATTATGGGGATATATTGAAACAACATCAGTCAGGAAGTTAAAGCTTGGTCGCAATGGGTCTTCCAAATGGACAATGACCACAAGCATACTTCCAAAACTGTGGCAAAATGGCTTAAGGACAACAAAGTCAAGGTATTGGAGTGGCCATCGCAAAGCCCTGAACTCAATCCTATAGAACATTTGTGGACAGAACTGAAAAAGTGTGTGCGAGCAAGAAGGCCTACAAACCTGACTCAGTTATACCAGCTCTGTCAGGAGGAATGGGCCAAAATTCACCCAACTTATTGTGGGAAGCTTGTGGAAGGCTACCCGAAATGTTTGACCTAAGTTTTTTTTTTTTTTTTTTTACATTTGACCCCTTTTTCGTGGTATCCAATTTTTTTGTAGCTGCTATCTTGTCTCATCGCTACAACTCCCTTACGGGCTCGGGAGAGACGAAGGTTGAAAGTCATGCGTCCTCCGATACACAACCCAACCAAGCCGCACTGCTTCTTAAGCATCCAACCCGGAAGCCAGCCGCACCAATGTGTCAGAGGAAACACCATGCACCTGGCAACATGCACTGCGCCCGGCCCGCCACAGGAGTCGCTGGTGCACGATGAGACAAGGATATCCCTACCGGCCAAACCCTCCCTAACCCGGGCAACGCTAGGGCAATTGTGCATCGCCCCACGGACCTCCTGGTCGGGGCCGGTTACGACAGAGCCTGGGCGCGAACCCAGAGTCTCTGGTGGCACAGCCGGCGCTGCAGTACAGTACCCTTAACCACTGTGCCACCCGGGAGGCCTGTTTGACCTAAGTTAACAGGCCTCCCTAAGTTAAACAATTTAAAGGCAATGCTACCAAATACTAATTGAGTTTATGTAAACTTCTGATGCACTGGGAATGTGATGAAAGAAATAAAATCTGAAATAAATCATTCTCTACTATTATCCTGACATTTCACATTCTTAGTGGTGATCCTAACTGACCTAAAACAGGGAATTTTTACTAGGATTAAATGTCAGGAATTGTGAAAAACTGAATTTAAATGTAGTTGGCTAAGGTGTATGTTAACTTTCGACTTCAACTGTACCTCCATCACTCCAGTATCCCTGCACATTGTAAAGATGGTACTGGAACTGACTGACCCTGTCTATAGTTTACTTACTTCTCGGGTTCTTCTAACATCTTTTTTTTCTCCTGTGCTTCTGTTCGACCATATGTTATTTTTAGTGCTACATTGATATTGATTACTGCATTGATGGTTTAGAACAAGAAATGCGTTTCAGTGCACGTGACATAAAAACTTGAAACTTTCCTCTCATCCCCCTGCACTCTCTTTTCCTTCACTCCCCTCCCTCGCGTTCTCCATTCGCCACTCCTCCTCTCCTTCTATCCTCTGCTCATTATTTAATTTTTGATGAGAGGGGGGACTGGGAGTACTAACCCCAGTGCACTCACAGGCCCAAGCCTGGCCTGCTTTAATATTTCATGGAGATGTGCAATAACACCAAACACACACACAGAGAGACACACACACACAGAGAAGCACACACACAAGCACACTGCCTGTGGGCGTACTGTAGCGCTGAGAGGTGGCGGGGAGAGCAGGTGTCGTTGGCGAATGCTAATTGAACTTGTCCATGGGTCAGTAAGCCTTCCTGTTCCCCCCGAACCGTCGTGAACAGATACTTCCTGCCGGCCTGGGAGAGGGGCTGTTAGAAGGGCTCTACGGCTGTATGGCTGGGGGCATCCATTTCCCTCTCTAGTACCAAGCCTCTTCATAGGTATTACTGTATTAGTAGTTATGGGAGAGATGGAGCCTCTGAGCCCCATGATGAGTAGGATTACATAGAGCTGTCAATCATTGACTGCTATCATCTAACAGCAGGCCAAAGAGATGGAGGATGACTCAGGGATTTTCTCATGCAACAGTCTGATTCAAATCAACTTCCTTCATAATCACCTGGCTGAGGCAAAACAAGTCCATTACTTCCACAGTCACATGATCTGGAGGCCTGCATATCTTCTCAGCATGTTTTGATTCGTTCTATTTCAATACTACATGACCCGTCGTTGTGGCCTTCCACATGTACATCCCTACAGTCTACCAGTCCTATCAATCTCTATTCTCCCATTATGGATGGAGAGGCAGAATGATCCTGACACCCTCGTTATAATAGAAATGAGAATATGTGTGTGATAGGCAATAACACACACGGTGTTAGGCCTCATTCATTTTGTAGATGAAATTATGCAGGTACAGCGAGGTCATGTAAGCCAATCCCCTCGGCCCATTACAACAGCGCTCATGCATCTCTCATCATTATAGCACCCCTCCCATTATGTAAGCCCTCCTTCCCTCCTCCAGGTGTGTGCGGTCTGCCTGGTGCCTGGCCCATGTATCATTAATACTGTTATAGTGCATCTCTTTGTTTTACGCTGTCTCAATGGCATTAATGGCGCCATGTTATCTAGCTAGCAGCTACAGGGCCTTTACAAAATATTCACACCCTTTGACTTATTCCACATTTTTTTGCCTTACAGCCTGAAATCAAAATGTATTACATTTAAAAAGAAATCGGTCTCTTATCTCCACACAATACCCCATAATGACAAAGTGAACATTTGTTTTCAGGATTTTTTTTTCTCGAATTTATTGAAAATGAAATATTCCATTTAGATAAGAATTCACTGCCCTGAGTCCATATTTTGTAGAAGCACCTTTGGCAGTGATTACAGCTGTAAGTCTTTCTGGGTAAATCTCTAAGAGTTTTCTACACCTGGATTGTGAAACATTTGCCTAGTACTCTTTTCAAAATTCTTCAAACTCCGTCAAAATGGTTGTTGATCATTTATTGACAACCATTTTCAGGTCTTGCCATAGATTTTCAAGCAGCTTTAAGTCAAAACTGTAACTCGGTCACTCAGGAACCTTCACTATCTTCTTGGTAAGCAACTCCAGTGTAGATTTGGCCTTGTGTTTTCGGTTATTCTGCGGCTGAAAGGTGAATTCAAATCCCAGTGACTGAACCAGGTTTTCATCAAGAATTTTGCCTGTACTTAGATCCATTCCATTTCTTTTTTTTATCCTGAAATAATCCCCAGTCCTTAACCTATGACAAACAGTCGAATTTGGGGAGTTTACATACAACTTAGCCAACTACATTTAAACTCAGTTTGTATAATTCCTGACATTTAATCCTAGTAAAAATTCCCTGTCTTAGGTCAGTTAGGATCACCACTTTATTTTAAGAATGTGAAATGTCAGGATAATAGTAGAGAGAATGATTTATTTCAGCTTTTATTTATTTCATTACATTTCCAGTGCGTCAGAAGTTTACATAAACTCAATTAGTTATGGGTAGCATTGCCTTTAAATTGTTTAACTTGGGTCAACATTTTTGGGTAGCCTTCCACAATCTTCCTACAATAAGTTGGGTGAATTTTGACCCATTCCTCCTGACAGAGCTGGTGTAACTGAGTCAGGTTTGTAGGCCTCCTTGGTCGCACATGCTTTTTCAGTTCTGTCCACACATTTTCTATATGATTGAGGTCAGGGCTTTGTGATGGCGACTCCAATATCTTAAATGTGTTGTCCTTAAGCCATTTTGCCACAACTTTGGAAGTATGCTTGGGGTCATTGTCCATTTGGAAGACTCATTTGCGACCAAAGTTTAACTTCCAGACTGATGTCTTGAGATGTTGCTTCAATAAATCCACATACTTTTCCTGCCTCATGATACCATCTATTTTGTGAAGTGCACCAGTACCTCCTGCAGCAAAGCACCCCCACAACATGATGGTGCTACCCCCATGCTTCACGGTTGGGATGGTTTTCTTCGGCTTGCAAGCCTGGCCCTTTTTCCTCCAAACATAACGATGGTCATTATGGCCAAACAGTTCTATTTTTGTTTCATCAGACCAGAGGAAATTTCTACAAAAAGTATGATCTTTGTCCCCATGTGCAATTACAAACCATAGTCTGGCTTTTTTATGGCGGTTTTGGAGCAGTGGCTTCTTCCTTGCTGAGCGGCCTTTCAGGTTATGTCGATATAGGACTCGTTTTACTGTGGATATAGATAGTTTTGTACCTGTTTCCTCCAGCATCTTCACAAGGTCCTTTGCTGTTGTTCTGAGATTGATTTGCACTTTTCGTACCAAAGTACATTAATCTCCAGGAGACAGAACGCGTCTCCTTCCTGAGCGGTATGACGGCTGCGTGGTCCCATGGTGTTTATATTTGCATACTATTGTTTGTACAGATGAACGCGGTACCTTCAGGCATTTGGAAATTGCTCCCAAGGATGACCCAGACTGTGGAGGTCTACAATTCTTTTTCTGAGGTCTTGGCTGATTTCTTTTGATTTTCCCATTTTCCAAGCTGTTTAAAGGCGCAGTCAACTTAGTGTATGTAAACTTCTGACCTACTGGAATTGCGATACAGTGAATTATAAGTGAAATAATCTGTCTGTAAACAATTATTGTTGGATAAATTACTTGTGTCATGCACACAGTAGATGTCCTAACCGACCTGCCAAAACTATAGTTTGTTAACAAGAAATTTGTGGAGTGGTTGAAAAACGAGTTCTAATGACTCCAACCTAAGTGTATGTAAACTTCCGACTTCAACCGTAACTCAGCCACCACTCTGCTTGAAAGTATAGAGAGTGGTACTCAGTAATACATTGTATTGGATTTGCCCAAACATAACACTTTGTATTCAGGACAAAAAGTTCATTGTTTCTCCAAATCTTTACATTACATTAGTGTCTTACTGCAAACATGATGTTTGCTTTGGAATATCTTTATTCTGTACAGGCTTCCTTCTTTTCATTCTGTCAGTTAGGTTAGTATTGTCGAGTAACTACACTGAACAACAATCATTCAATCATAATCACTAGTTAACTACACATGGTTGATGATATTACTAGTTTATCTAGCATGTCCTGCGTTGCATATAATCGATGCGGTGCGTATCGTTGCTCCAATGTGTACCTAACCATAAACATCAATGCCTTTCTCAAAATCAATACACAGAAGTATATATTTTTAAACCTGCATATTTAGCTAAAAGAAATCCAGGTTAGCAGGCAATATTAACCAGGTGAAATTGTGTCACTTCTCTTGCGTTCATTGCACACAGAGTCAGTGTATATGCAACAGTTTGGGCCGCCTAATTTGCCAGAATTTTACATAATTATGACATAACATTGAAGGTTGTGCAATGTAACAGGAATATTTAGACTTATGAATGCCACCCGTTAGACAAAATACGGAATGGTTCCGTATTTCACTGAAAGAATAAACGTCTGGTTTTCGAGATGATAGTTTCCGGATTCGACCATATTAATTTTTACATTTACATTTAAGTCATTTAGCAGACGCTCTTATCCAAATGACCTAAGGATCGTATATCTGTGTGTTATCATGTTATAACTAAGTCTATGATTTGATAGAGCAGTCTGACTGAGCGATGGTAGGCACCAGCAGGCTCGTAAGCATTCATTCAAACAGCACTTTCGTGCGTTTGCCAGCAGCTGTTTATGACTTCAAGCCTATCAACTCCCGAGATTAGGCTGGTGTAACCGGTGTGAAATGGCTAACTAGTTAGCGGGGTGCGCGCTAATAGCGTTTCAAACATCACTCGCTCTGAGACTTGGAATGGTTGTTCCCCTTGCTCTGCATGGGTAACGCTGCTTCGAGGGTGGCTGTTGTCGTTGTGTTCCCGGTTCCAGCCCAGGGAGGAGCGAGTAGAGGGGCGGAAGCTATACTGTTACACTGGCAATACCAAAGTGCCTATAAGAACATCCAATAGTCAAAGGTATATGAAATACAAATGGTATAGAGAGAAATAGTCCTATAATTCCGATAATAACTACAACCTAAAACTTCTTACGTGGGAATATTGAAGACTCATGTTAAAAGGAACCACCAGCTTTCATATGTTCTCATGTTCTGAGCAAGGAACTTAAACGTTAGCTTTCTTACATGGCACATATTGCACTTTTACTTTCTTCTCCAACACCTTGTTTTTGCATTATTTAAACCAAATTGAACATGTTTCATTATTTATTTGAGGCGAAATTGATTTTATTGATGTATTATATTAAGTTAAAATAAGTGTTCATTCAGTATTGTTGTAATTGTCATTATTACAAATACATTTAAAATTCGTCCGGTTAATCGGTATCAGCTTTTTTTTGCCCTCCAATAAACGGTGTCGCTATCGGCGTTGAAAAATCATAATCGGTCAACCTCTAATACAGATCCTTGCAACATGGGGCTGTGCATTATCATGCTGCAAGATGAGATGATGGCAGCAGATGAATGGCACAACTGACAAAATCTAAAACAACGTTTGAGCCGGCTTATGGTAGAGAAATGAACATTCAATTCTCTGGTAACAGCTGTGGTGGACATTCTTGCCGTCAGCATGCCAATTGCACGCTCCCTCAAAACTTGAGACATCCGTGGCGTTTTGTTGCGTGACAAAACATGGGGGGGTCTGCACATTTTAGAGTGGCTTCTTTTAGCACAAGGTGCACATGTGTAATGATCATGTTTTTTTTTAAATCAGGTGGATGGATTATTTTGGCAAAGGAGAAATGCTCACTAAACAGGGATGTAAACAAATGTGCTCAAAAGTTAAGAAAAAATATAGTTTTGTGCGTATGGAATATTTCTAGGATCTTCTATTTCAGCTCATGAAACATGGGACCACGACTTTACATGTTGCATTTATATTTTTGTTCAGTGTACAATGTTGTTGATCCAGCCTCAGCTTTCTCCTATCTGTCACAGCCATTAAATGCTGTAACTGTTTTAAAGTCATCATTGGTCTCATGGTGAAATCCCTGAAAAGTCATGTTAAAACACTATTATTTGAGCTTGCCATAACAAAGGAATTGAATACTTATTGACTCAAGACATTTCAGCTTTAAATGTTTTTATAAAAGTGTAAAAATTTCAAAAACATAGTTACGCTTTGACATTATGGAGTATTGTGTGTGGGCCAGTGACAAAAAATCTCAATTGAATCCATTTTAAATTCAGGCTGTAAAACAACAAAATGTGGAAAGAGTCAAGGGGTGTGAAAACTAACTGAAGGCACTGCAGCTACTATACTTGAGATTTAACAAAGTGTAACGAAAATATTTATTTTAGAGGTACAGTAGTCTTACCTGTAGATGACACAATCGGGGTAGGTGAGGAGAAGAGGATCCAGACATGGAACAAAGAAGGAAAAAAGGAATTAGTCTGAGAAAAATTTGAATAAATATCAAGCTCAGGCAATTTCCATTTCCACGCCAAACTATCTGAATATCAAAATGCTTTTTCAATGCATTCTGTCATGACAATATCTAATATTTTGTTTGTTTCCAGCTCTGAAATAGAAATTGAAATGACCTTTGGATAATAATAGCATGCCATTAAATGTGATGCATAATGGTACAGTCGACCCAGAAGTTACTGGAGTCACATCAGCCAATGGTAACACACTATTCTGTGTCGGAAATGGAGGAACTCAGGACTGGATTGTGTATAGAATTTATGGAGTGTGTATAGAAGGAGAACGTGTCTTCAGAAGCCCAGTCAGAGTGTGTGTAGAACATAGAACATGTAGTACTCCGAGGGGGAGGAACGTACATACGGCTTTAATTAGGGTCAAACAGACCTGACTATTTGTTTTCATTTGGCTGATTTACCCCCTTTCATTTGGCAGCTGGCTAACATGCATGTCCCAGACCCCCACGCCAGACCCTGAGCCCCTACCCTGAGCCCCTACCCTGAGGTGAGGGGATACGGCTGGCTCTGGGAAGGGGAGAAGGGTGGGGAGTGAGGAAGGGAATTATAGGGGGTGAGTGGCTCTCCTGCTAGGGTGCATGACCCTGGGCAGTGTGGCGATGGAGGAAGCAGAGCCAGTCAGATGCTTCAGAGCAGGACACAGAGATTACGCCTGCATTTAACAGGAGGCCACCTGTCATGTGTACATACTCTGTGTACATATACTGAGGGGGGTTATTCAGTGCAATATTGCATGTGACCCCTATGTCTTTCCTCATGGGTAAACACATTTCCTTTGGTCTTAAGCCTGGGGGGGAAAGGTGATATCCCATCAGTGTGGGGCGAGATGTACCCCAAAGACATTATATTAGATATTAGGACCACGCCCCAGATTACACGAGGCTCTACGATTCCCCAAGGAAAATCTTTCTAGGACTTTACTGGACCCAAGCCTTGTGCTTCTCTCTAACATACTGATGGTCCAGTGGGGAGATTCCATGCCAGCATGGATGGAAAATATTTTTGGTATCTCACGATTGTGAGAAATATCTAAACACAAAAACGTATTGGGAGGAAGGATGTTTGACCTGCTTTTTACATTTGTATCACAAACCATTTTTGGGGGGGAAATCATGATGAAAGTGGCCATCTTAGAGATAAATGCCTCCAGTAAGTAAGACCCCATGATCTGTGAACCGTACATGATACAGACAACATCTGGGTGTCATTGTCCTCATTATAGTGTTCTCTTAAATATGGAGTATGTCTACATACTGAAATAGTATTATTAATATTTCAAAAGCACCCTTTTTGATTTTGTTATTTTTCTCCATAGTTTGAAATCAAATCAAAATGTATGTCACATACACATGGTTAGCAGATGTTAATGCGAGCGTAGCGAAATGCTTGCGCTTCTAGTTCCGACAATGCAGTAATAACCAACGAGTAATCGAACCTAACAATTTCAAAACTACTACCTTATACACACAAGTGTAAAGGGATAAAGAATATGTACATAAAGATATATGAATGAGTGATGATACAGAACAGCATAGGCAAGATGCAGTAGATGGTATCGAGTACAGTATATACATATGAGATGAGTAATGTAGGGTATGTAAACAAAGTGGCATAGTTTAAAGTGGCTAGTGATACATGTATTACATAATGATGTAGTAGATGATATAGAGTACAGTATATACATATACATATGAGATGAGTAATGTAGGGTATGTAAACATTATATTAAGTAGCATTGTTTAAAGTGGCTAGTGATATATTTTTACATCAATTTCCATCCATTTCCATTATTAAAGTGGCTGTAGTTGAGTCAGTGTGTTGGCAGCAGCCACTCAATGTTAGTGGTGGCTGTTTAACAGTCCTGATGGCCCTGAGATAGAAGCTGTTTTTCAGTCTCTCGGTCCCTGCTTTGATGCACCTGTACTGACCTCGCCTTCTGGATGATAGCGGGGTGAACAGGCAGTGGCTCGGGTGGTTGTTGTCCTTGATGATCTTTATGGCCTTCCTGTGACATCGGGTGGTGTAGCTGTCCTGGAGGGTAGGTAGTTTGCCCCCGGTGATGCATTGTGCAGACCTCACTACCCTCTGGAGAGCCTTACGGTTGTGGGCGGAGCAGTTGCCGTACCAGGCTGTGATACAGCCCGACAGGATGCTCTCGATTGTGCATCTGTAGAAGTTTGTGAGTGCTTTTGGTGACAAGCCAAATTTCTTCAGCCTCCTGAGGTTAAAGAGGCGCTGCTGCACCTTCTTCACAACGCTGTCTATGTGGGTGGACCAATTCAGTTTGTCCGTGATGTGTATGCCGAGGAACTTAAAACTTACTACCCTCTCCACTACTGTCCCGTCGATGTGGATAGTGGGGTGCTCCCTCAGCTGTTTCCTGAAGTCCACGATCATCTCCTTTGTTTTGAGTGTGTGGTTATTTTCCTGACACCACACTCTGAGGGCCCTCACCTCCTCCCTGTAGGCTGTCTTGTCGTTGTAGGTAATCATGCCTACCACTGTAGTGTCGTCTGCAAACTTGATGATTGAGTTGGAGGCGTGCATGGCCACGCAGTCGTGGGTGAACAGGGAGTACAGGAGAGGGCTCAGAACGCACCCTTGTGGGGCCCCAGTGTTGAGGATCAGCGGGGTGGAGATGTTGTTACCTACCCTCACAACCTGGGGGCGGCCCGTCAGGAAGTCCAGTACCCAGTTGCACAGTGCGGGGTCGAGACCCAGGGTCTCGAGCTTGATGACGAGCTTGGAGGGTACTATGGTGTTGAATGCTGAGCTGTAGTCGATGAACAGCATTCTCACATAGGTATTCCTCTTGTCCAGATGGGTTAGGGCAGTGTGGTTGCGATTGCGTCATCTGTGGACCTATTTGGGCGGTAAGCAAATTGGAGTGGGTCTAGGGTGTCAGGTAGGGTGGAGGTGATATGGTCCTTGACTAGTCTCTCAAAGCACTTCATGATGACGGAAGTGAGTGCTACTCTTCAAACACATCACATTTCCAGAGTGGCTCTCTGCTACTTGAATACTTATGTAAATGTGATATTTCAGTTGATTTTATTTCACAAAATCGACATAAATCAACATAAAATTCTAAAAAACAGTTTCCGCTTTGTCATTATGTGGTATTGTGTGTCGATTGAAGAGGGAAAAAAGCAATTTAATCCATTTTCGAATAAGGATGTAACCTACCAAAACATGGAAAAAGTCAAGGGATCTGAATACTTTCCGAAGGCGCTGTGTGTGGAGGGAATCAACCAATCACTGCACACCGTACATCAGTTTGTGAAAAGAGCAGCTATCCTACACACAGTAGACTACAAACCATGAAGTCCAATAAGGAAATGATCCAAGATATATGATCTACAATTCTGTCATCATTCAGCCTGGGCTGGTCTAGGCCCGTCAATAAGGGGTTAAACAACACCGTTAACATTTAAAGGGCCGGAAAGTGGATCCATTAGCCTGGCTGACTACTGCTGCTGCGGGGTAGGAGGTAGGGGAGGTGAGTAGGGGACAGGGTAGGGAGGTGGGGAGGGGGACAGGGTGGGGATGAGGTGCCCCTGAGACATCCGGTCGTGGTGGAGGCAGGAGCAGGGGGAGGGTTAGCTAAGATAAAAAGCATAATCTGCAGCACACATATTAAAATTAAAGCTGCTGCACAGTTCTGCCATCCATCCCAGCAGACGTCCTAGTCACAGGAAACACCTCGGGGGTTGGCATTTATTTGTCATGAATCTTGTCATGGATGCAGCTCTGCAGGGTGGTCACTAGCTGGAAACCGCTCAGCTCTGCCTCCAGGACAAGACTCATCCCAATAAATGTCAACCTGCCCCTCACAGGAAATGAGAGAGAGAGAGACTTTCATTCATGTGGTCTATACTTTTACCTTCAAAGAAACAAAACAGCACTAAACCCATCTGAATCTTACAGGGAACTGAGCATCGGTAGAGTCTTTCGTTGTCTTTTGGTAGCTCCTCAGTAACTTAACCAGCAGATCTAATCACTAACCAGCATAATCCCCTGTTCTCCTAATTGGGAAATGAGGATGATGTCAGGGGAATACTAACGAGTGCATACCTGTTTATTAGTTAGGACTGTTAATCAATAGTTGAGAGATGGTCAATGCCTTCCTGTGTGGGCAGTGATTGGTTGTCTGTGATGGTGGTTGTGGTTGGCTAGGCCTCCGTGTGTGAGGGTTGATAATACAGGCTATGTGGGCCAGGCTGAGGTTGCCGTGTTCACACTCACTCAGGCCTGCAGCAGCTACCCCTCTCTGGGCCTCCGGGCCCTGCTCCTTCAGTTAGCACCTTCTAACACACAGGCCTTGGGCTGAGCACCTACTGCAGAACACACTGACCCACCAGGACCCTCCGAATCCAACACACACCTACTCTGTCACACACACCTGCTCAGGGTCTCTGCTTACGGTCGGCTATATCATTACCTCATGTGACTCATGGAGCCAAGCCAAAGGCCAAGCCAAAGGTTTAAAGACGAATGTAAAAGCACCATATGCTACTCTACTGAACCATCACAAACTAAACACGCGCTAGTCTCTACAACACAGAATCACACACACACACACACACACAATCACCTATAAGCATGTTTGCCCTAGTAAGGCCAGCTCTAAGTAAATAGATAGGACTAGGTTGACCCACTACACATGTCACCTGGTGAGACTTCCTTTGAACTGACACACACTGACAGCACTGGGCTCCTATGGGACCTTGTTGTATCACACACACACACACACACACACTCACACGCTCACACGCTCACACACGCTGACTGCTGGAAAACAAGGAACACATGCCAAGCTGAATGTAACTGTTCTGACTTCTGCTTTCTCCCTGATAACACACACACTCAATCACACACATGCACGTGCGCTGAGGAGGAGAGATATGAAATACGTATTTCATGTGTCCCAGCCTGCCACCGTCTGTCCTTTATGGGCCGGCCCAGTAAATCTATGATGGTGAAGATGGGTTCCAGCCAGAGCTAACCATTTAATTCATTAATCTACAGCTTTCATTTCAATTTGAGCTTACACAACACAGCTCAGCAGTTTGCCTGGTAGTAAGGGAAGATCTGAACCCAGCGCTTTAATAAATGTGTTAATTCGGAGCTCACGAGGTAGAAACAAGGCCATCATCTGAGATACATTTCCCCTGCCTCCGTCAGGTCCACAGGGGAGGAAATTAAGACCATACATCACATCACACAGCAGCCATCCCTGTGTCTGTGACTCAAATACGGCTCTGTGTGTGTGTGTGTGTGTGTGTGTGTGTGTGTGTGTGTGTGTGTGTGTGTGTGTGTGTGTAGGTGTGTGTGTGTGTGTGTGTGTGTGTGTGTGTGTGTGTGTGTGTGTGTGTGTGTGTGTGTGTGTGTGTGTGTGTGTCTATCTGAGGGTGTTTGAGTCTACAGTCTATGGGCTCAATATTCAATCAAACCTGCCTTGCGGTAAAATTACATGGTGGTTCTGGGTACTGAAATGAAAAACAGGTAACATCCTCATAGTTAGTCACTCACAGGTTTAGAGTTAGATGTTCAGTGAGCAGTATTTATGTAACCCAAACTAAAACATTAACATTTTGGAGCGAATGTAGCCATACCATATGTCTACTTGTGTGAATTCGGTGTGTCTGTCGTGTGTTTGGTGTGTGTTTGTGTCTTTCTGAGCCAGTGTGTGTGTGTGTGTGTGTGTGTGTGTGTGTGTGTGTGTGTGTGTGTGTGTGTGTGTGTGTGTACGCGTGTGTGTGTGTACGTGTGTGTGTACGCGTGTCTGTGTGTCGACCTCTTGAGCAGCCAGGAGCTTTCTTATTACTGAACGAGGCTCTGTTGAAGTGCTAGCTGCTTCTACTGAACCTAAACACTTCTACTACACTTCTACCACACTTCTACCACCAGCACAGCACAGGCACAAATTCCTCAAGGTGAGGCTTTCGCTGGTCTTTGAAGGAAAACATCTTTACAAGAAAATAGCCCTTCGTCTTATTACTATGTTTTTGATCACACACACACACACACACACACACAGACACACACACACACACACCTTTGAAGAAACTGGGGTCTGTCACGAGACCTAGGGTCTCCCTATTTTCAAAAACACACAACCCTTGTGCCAGGCACTCTGTCACAGCTCTATTATTAAACCGCAGAACACACACACACATGCTCACCAAGAAATGGAGAGAAGGAGAAGAAGGAGAGAAAGAGAGGAAGCAGAAGTTCCTCTCAAATATGATTTCCTTTCCACACTGCTCGGAGTGTTTGTTTTTGATGGAAGTGGAGAGGTTGTGGAGGAGAAATGTACTGAGAAGTCTGGCTCATTAGTGGGGTTTACCACCATGTGCATGACAAGTTCATAATGAAGACATCTTCTACACAACATCACACACCACAAATCAAAATCACTGCCTATGTGTACTGCCACTGAGACTTACTAACAGCCTGCACATAGACACTGGTGGAAAACTCCAGTCGAGTGTTTGGAGAAATAACTGAATGATTGATACAGACAAGGGACTATATCAGCTGAGGAAGTTACCCTGCTAGAAATAAGAAGCTGCCATAAACTTGGCATGCATTTTTCCTGAACTACACTGTATAAACAAAAGTATGTGGACACCCCTTCAAATGAGTGGATTTGGCTATTTCAGCCACACCCGTTGCTGACAAGTGTAGGAAATCGAGCACACAGCCATGCAATCTCCATAGACAAACATTGAAAAGATCAGTAATGTTCCACATGGCACCGTCATAGGATGCCACCTTTACAACAAGTCAGTTTGTCAAATCTATGCCTTGCTAGAGCTGCCCCGATCAACTGTAAGTGCTGTTATTGTGAAGTGGAAACGTCTAAGAGCAACAACGGCTCAGCCGCAAAGTGGTAGGCCACACAAGCTCACAGAACGAGACTGCAGAGTGCTGAAGCGCGTAGAACATAAAAATCATATGTCCTCGGTTGCAACACTCACTACCGAGTTCCAAATTGCCTCTGGAAGCAACGTTGGCACATGAACTGTTTGTCGGGAGCTTCATGAAATGAGTTTCCATGGCCGAGCAGCCGCACACAAGCCTGAGATCACCATGTGCAATGTGAAGTGTCAGCTGGAGTGATGGCAGTCCGAAGGACAAATCTGGGTTTGACGGATGCCAGGAGAACGCTACGTGCCCAAATGCATAGTGTCAACTGTAAAGTTTGGTGGAGAAGGAAGAACGGTCAGGGGCTGTTTTTCATGGTTTAGGCTATTCCCATTAGTTCCAGTGAAGGGAAATATGACATTCTAGAAAATTCTGTGCTTCCAACTTTGTGGCAACAGTTTGAGGAAGGCCCTTTCTTGTTTTAGCATGACAATGCCCCCATGCACAAAGCGAGGTCCATACAGAAATGGTTTGTTGAGATTGGTGTGGAAGAACTTGACTTGCCTGCACACACTCCTGACCTCAAATCGAACACCTTTGGTTTGAGTTGGAATGCCGAGCCAGGCCTAATCGCCCAACATCAGTGCCCAACCTCACTAATGCTCTTGTGGCTGACTGGAAGCAAGTCCTCGCAGCAATGTCCCAACATCTAGTGGAAAGCCTTCCCAGAAGAGTGGAGGTTGTTATAGCAGCAAAGTGGGGACCAACTCTGTACTAATGCCCATGATTTTGTAATGAGATGTTCGACGAGCACTTTTGGTCATGTAGTGTATGTTCCACTATACTCTTTTGGTCTTCCCTGCCCCTTTCCCACCCCTCCCTCTCTATAGTCATGGCTAATGCTCTCTGGGAATGGGATTGTATGTACTGGAGGTTAGAGGTCAAGTTTGTCAAAGTCTGGGATTGCTCAGAAAGCTCCTCGACTCTGACAGGCCTACATCACACACACAGTCTCTAATCTTCCCCCAGGCATCCAGTTAGTGCCCCTCTTACACACACGTGCGTGCACACACACACACACACACACACACACACACACACACACACACACACACACACACACACACACGGGACTCAGGTTCCGGACCATCAGTAACCCTCCACTCTACCCCCCCCCCTGTTTCCTGGTAATGTCTTTTTAAAAGGGGGCACTGAAAGCTTTTCTCCTTCCTCCTTTCAGAGTTTGTTTAAACTAGCTAATTAGTGTGGGTCCTCAGTCAGGTCTCCTGCTTGGCCAGGCAGGCCACTCTCTTTGTGGTGACAAAGGCCCAGTAATACCTGTCTGACTGACTGACTGATGGAAGTAGTGAGGAAAGAGAGGCACACTGTAGCTCAGTAGAGAACAGTTGAGCTGTGGAGGAGCATTCAGGGTGACACAAAACACGGGAACTGCAAAGTGGTAAAAGAGAAACATCTCACTAACAGTCGTAGTCTACATGACTACAAAACAATGGCTGTATTGAGAGTTAAATGTGCAACCGTCTCCATGAACTTCTTCTTTCAAGTCAAAGTAAACTCCTTGTTGAGTCTGATTACAGTGCAACCCTGAGGTGACCTGTGTATTCTACTTCTGGGCCTCCCTGAGGCAACACTACAGCAGCCGTACCTGTATTGACATCATCATTGTAAAACTGTGGATTACAGCCTCCCTCATGTATGAGTACTCCAAATCAGTATGCATCAACGACTACCCCCAATCAATAAATCACCAATGGCAACGCTTTCTCCTACCGGAGAGCAGTCCTTATTGATCACAAAGGAAGTAAAAATTGATCTGCAACTAGCCAATCCATCTAAAGCATCTTATTACTCAACTCAGGAAATACTCTTATCAGCTCTAATTTATAGCTACCAATGTCATTTCTCAAGTCATCTGAAGTGAAATGCTGTAGCTCATCAACACTTCTACATTACTAGTGTCCGCTCATCAACACTTCTACATTACTAGTGTCCGCTCATCAACACTTCTACATTACTAGTGTCCGCTCATCAACACTTCTACATTACTAGTGTCCGCTCATCAACATTTCTACATTACTAGTGTCCGCTCATCAACATTTCTACATTACTAGTGTCCGCTCATCAACACTTCTACATTACTAGTGTCCGCTCATCAACACTTCTACATTACTAGTGTCCGCTCTACTTCTACATTACTAGTGTCCGCTCATCAACACTTCTACATTACTAGTGTACGCTCATCAACACTTCTACCTTACTAGTGTCCGCTCATCAACACTTCTACATTACTAGTGTAAGCTCATCAACATTTCTACATTACTAGTGTCCGCTCATCAACATTTCTACATTACTAGTGTCCGCTCATCAACACTTCTACATTACTAGTGTCCGCTCATCAACACTTCTACATTACTAGGGTCCGCTCATCAACACTTCTACATTACAAGTGTAAGCTCATCAACACTTCGACATTACTAGTGTCCTCTCATCAACACTTCTACATTACTAGTGTCCGCTCATCAACACTTCTACATTACTAGTGTCCGCTCATCAACACTTCTACATTACTAGTTACCTCTCATCAACACTTCTACATTACAAGTGTAAGCTCATCAACACTTCTACTTCTACATTACAAGTGTCCGCTCATCAACACTTCTACTTCTACATTACTAGTGTCCGCTCATCAAGACTTCTACATTACTAGTATACGCTCATCAACACTTCTACTTCTACATTACAAGTGTCCGCTCATCAACACTTCTACTTCTACATTACTAGTGTCCGCTCATCAACACTTCTACATTACTAGTGTCCGCTCATCAACACTTCTACATTACTAGTGTCCGCTCATCAACACTTCTACATTACTAGTGTCCGCTCATCAACACTTCTACATTACTAGTGTCCGCTCATCAAGACTTCTACATTACTAGTATACGCTCATCAACACTTCTACATTACTAGTGTCCGCTCATCAACACTTCTACATTACTAGTGTCCGCTCATCAACACTTCTACATTACTAGTGTCCGCTCATCAACACTTCTACATTACTAGTGTCCGCTCATCAACACTTCTACATTACTAGTTACCTCTCATCAACACTTCTACATTATCAGTGTAAGCTCATCAACACTTCTACTTTACTAGTGTAAGCTCATCAACATTTCTACATTACTAGTGTTCGCTCATCAACACTTCTACATTACTAGGGTCCGCTCATCAACACTTCTACATTACAAGTGTAAGCTGATCAACACTTCGACATTACTAGTGTCCTCTCATCAACACTTCTACATTACTAGTGTCCGCTCATCAACACTTCTACATTACAAGTGTAAGCTCATCAACACTTCTACATTACTAGTGTCCGCTCATCAACACTTCTACATTACTAGTGTCCGCTCATCAACACTTCTACATTACTAGTGTCCGCTCATCAACACTTCTACATTACTAGTGTCCGCTCATCAACACTTCTACATTACTAGTGTCCGCTCTACTTCTACATTACTAGTGAACGCTCATCCACACTTCTACATTACTAGTGAACGCTCATCCACACTTCTACTTCTACATTACTAGTGTACGCTCATCAACACCTCTACCTCTACATTACTAGTGTACGCTCATCAACACAGAGATGTGAGAGAGAGAGGGAGAGAGAGAGAAAGAGAGAGAGAGAAGGATTGCAAGCGTGATGAACCTATCCATCCCCTGCACACCTGCTGTCCCTGTCATTCACAGCCCAGGCCTGCTCTCTTCCTCAATCCTCCTAATGAGTTATTTACATGTGCAGCGCCGGACTCTGTCCCTCTATCTGGTAGCAGACACGCCAACACCATCAATGCTGACATTGGGAGACTTGGAAATCAAAAAATGCCTCATGTTTGGATTTCAGCTATCTGCTCTAGCCGGCTCTATTCCCTATTGGACAAGCTAGACTCTGAAGGGAACCAGACTCAATATTGCTTCAAGTGCCCCTCTTCTCCTCTTTTTCTCTCTTCTCTCTATTGGTCTTCCCCTCTTTTCCCCACTTATATGTCTGGGGATTGATCACACTTCTTTAATGACCGAGATTAATGTTAAGTAGAATTATGTTAATGGGGGCACTAGACTCATTCCACTTTATTAAATAAAGCTGTTAGAAAATGAATATGATTATGGATTTTGGTATTGTTAATGAAGCGTGGCAGAAAACAGTGTCGAGTATTTAGCTAATTATTGTTTTGATATGATTATTAGGATCTGTTCCGCTGGGCTCGGTACTGTTCTGAGCACCCAGCCACAAGGTTTCTCTGTCACTCATACTGTGTGTGTGTGTGTGTATCAAAACACAAGATCGTACTATAGTTTCAACAAGCTGTACAGATTTTCAGTAGCACGGAAATCAAAACCTGCTCTTTCAAAGTATCAACCATACACAACTTCTCTAAGGTTTTGTGAGCCAGTGTGAGATCCCAACCTCCCTCTGAGGCAGATCTGAAGATCTTTGAAGGCAGAAACATGAGAACTGTCTGGATTAATATACATCTCTGAGATGCTCCACCTGTGTGTGTGTGTGTGTGTGTGTGACACTGCACACGTGGGACAGAGGCCAAACTCATAACGGCTGTCTCCCAGCTGTGGACTTTCTCCTTTGGGCCAATCTCTACATCCTACCCTCCTGCTAGTCACCTCTCCTGCCATCCCTACATCCTGAGGACCAACCTCCCTGAGAAGCAGACACCAGGGCACTTAACCCCAGTAGCCCTTCCCAGAAAACAACGTCACTTCAGCTCAGCTCACATTTAGCCTGGCAAATAAATGATTCATGAAATAAGAGGGGGAATAAACATGGCGTTTGGGCCTGCTGCTGTCAGTGGCTCTGTGAGCTCTTTGTGTTCTACCAATCCAAGATGTCTGAGGTTGGGCTCTGCAGAGCGGCTGAAGGTTTGTCGTTTTAGGCTTCAGCGTTGAACGGGAGAAGGCCAGAGTCCTCCCCCCTGTCCTTGTCAGTTTAGTTTCTCTCACTGAGAGAACTGGGATTATCCACCAATTCATTTGGCTAATTACGCTGGAATGTTTTCCCCCAACAACAAAGTAACAGATGACATCAAATGATGGCGTATCTGTTGGATCTCTGGATCATAAACATGTTTTCTGGAATCTTCCATGAGAAATTTGTGAACTACAAATCTGAGACAAAATGTACAAATTCAGTGAAAAAAGTACAGAAAGCTAATAATAACAAACCAATTTCTTTATCGCTCTTTCATGCAGAGGTAAGTTTCGTACTCCTGCTGTGGAAAGGTGAGCAGGACCTTTTTCAGCAAATTGATTGGTTTAAGAGTCTAATGATCACTATGTACAGTACGGTTTTAAGTGGTGCAACCTCTTCTACAACCCCCCCCCCCCCACACACACACACAAACCGTCTGAGAGAAGGAGCGAGGAAGGACACACACACACACCGTCTGAGAGAAGGAGCGAGGAAGGACACACACCGTCTGAGAGAAGGAGCGAGGAAGGACACAAACCGTCTGAGAGAAGGAGCGAGGAAGGACACACACCGTCTGAGAGAAGGAGGACACACACCGTCTGAGAGAAGGAGCGAGGAAGGACACACACACCGTCTGAGAGAAGGAGCGAGGAAGGACACACACCGTCTGAGAGAAGGAGCGAGGAAGGACACACACCGTCTGAGAGAAGGAGCGAGGAAGGACACACACCGTCTGAGAGAAGGAGGACACACACCGTCTGAGAGAAGGAGCGAGGAAGGACACACACCGTCTGAGAGAAGGAGCGAGGAAGGACACACACCGTCTGAGAGAAGGAGCGAGGAAGGACACACACCGTCTGAGAGAAGGAGCGAGGAAGGACACACACCGTCTGAGAGAAAGGTCTGGAGAGAAGGAGCGAGGAAGGACACACACCGTCTGAGAGAAGGAGCGAGGAAGGACACACACCGTCTGAGAGAAGGAGCGAGGAAGGACACACACCGTCTGAGAGAAGGAGCGAGGAAGGACACACACCGTCTGAGAGAAGGAGTGAGGAAGAACACACACACACCGTCTGAGAGAAGGAGCGAGGAAGGACACACACCATCTGAGAGAAGGAGTGAGGAAGGACACACCGTCTGAGAGAAGGAGCGAGGAAGGACACACACCGTCTGAGAGAAGGAGCGAGGAAGGACACACACCGTCTGAGAGAAGGAGCTGAGAGAAGGAGCGAGGAAGGACACACACCGTCTGAGAGAAGGAGCGAGGAAGGACACACACCGTCTGAGAGAAGGAGCGAGGAAGGACACACACCGTCTGAGAGAAGGAGCGAGGAAGGACACACACCGTCTGAGAGAAGGAGCGAGGAAGGACACACACCGTCTGAGAGAAGGAGTGAGGAAGAACACACACACACCGTCTGAGAGAAGGAGCGAGGAAGGACACACACCATCTGAGAGAAGGAGTGAGGAAGGACACACCGTCTGAGAGAAGGAGCGAGGAAGGACACACACCGTCTGAGAGAAGGAGCGAGGAAGGAGACACACACACCGTCTGAGAGAAGGAGCGAGGAAGAACACACACCGTCTGAGAGAAGGAGCGAGGAAGGACACACACCGTCTGAGAGAAGGAGCGGGGAAGGACACACACCGTCTGAGAGAAGGAGCGAGGAAGGACACACACACACCGTCTGAGATAAGGAGCGGGGATGGACACACACCGTCTGAGAGAAGGAGCGAGGAAGGACACACACACACCGTCTGAGAGAAGGAGCGAGGAAGGACACACACACACCGTCTGAGAGAAGGAGCGAGGAAGGACACACACCGTCTGAGATAAGGAGCGGGGAAGGACACACACCGTCTGAGAGAAGGAGCGAGGAAGGACACACACACACCGTCTGAGAGAAGGAGCGAGGAAGGACACACACACACACACCGTCTGAGAGAAGGAGTGAGGATGGACACACACACACCGTCTGAGAGAAGGAGTGAGGAAAGACACACCGTCTGAGAGAAGGAGTGAGGAAGGACACACACACACCGTCTGAGAGAAGGAGTGAGGAAGGACACACACCGTCTGAGAGAAGGAGCGAGGAAGGACACACACACACACCGTCTGAGAGAAGGAGCGGGGAAGGACACACACACACCGTCTGAGAGAAGGAGTGAGGAAAGACACACCGTCTGAGAGAAGGAGTGAGGAAGGACACACACACACCGTCTGAGAGAAGGAGCGAGGAAGGACACACACCGTCTGAGAGAAGGAGTGAGGAAGGACACACACCGTCTGAGAGAAGGAGCGAGGAAGTACACACACCGTCTGAGAGAAGGAGCGAGGAAGGACACACACCGTCTGAGAGAAGGAGCGAGGAAGGACACACACCATCTGAGAGAAGGAGTGAGGAAGGACACACACCGTCTGAGAGAAGGAGCAAGGAAGGACACACACACACCGTCTGAGAGAAGGAGCGGGGAAGGACACACACACACCGTCTGAGAGAAGGAGCGAGGAAGGACACACACAGTCTGAGAGAAGGAGTGAGGAAGGACACACACCGTCTGAGAGAAGGAGCGAGGAAGGACACACACACACCGTCTGAGAGAAGGAGCGAGGAAGGACACACACACACCGTCTGAGAGAAGGAGTGAGGATGGACACACACACACCGTCTGAGAGAAGGAGTGAGGATGGACACACACCGTCTGAGAGAAGGAGCGAGGAAGGACACACACCGTCTGAGAGAAGGAGCGAGGAAGGACACACACCGTCTGAGAGAAGGAGCGAGGAAGGACACACACCGTCTGAGAGAAGGAGTGAGGAAGAACACACACACACCGTCTGAGAGAAGGAGCGAGGAAGGACACACACCATCTGAGAGAAGGAGTGAGGAAGGACACACACCGTCTGAGAGAACGAGCGAGGAAGAACACACACCGTCTGAGAGAAGGAGCGAGGAAGGAGACACACACACCGTCTGAGAGAAGGAGCGAGGAAGAACACACACACACACGTCTGAGATAAGGAGCGAGAAGGACACACACACCGTCTGAGAGAAGGAGGAGGAGGAAGGACACACACCGTCTGAGAGAAGGAGCGAGGAAGGACACACCGTCGTCTGGGGAAGGAGACACAAACCGTCTGAGAGAAGGAGCGGGGAAGGACACACACCGTCTGAGAGAAGGAGCGAGGAAGGACACACACCGTCTGAGAGAAGGAGCGAGGAAGGACACACACCGTCTGAGAGAAGGAGCGAGGAAGGACACACACCATCTGAGAGAAGGAGTGAGGAAGGACACACACCGTCTGAGAGAAGGAGCGAGGAAGGACACACACACACCGTCTGAGAGAAGGAGCGGGGAAGGACACACACACACCGTCTGAGAGAAGGAGCGAGGAAGGACACACACAGTCTGAGAGAAGGAGTGAGGAAGGACACACACCGTCTGAGAGAAGGAGCGAGGAAGGACACACACACACCGTCTGAGAGAAGGAGTGAGGAAGGACACACACCGTCTGAGAGAAGGAGCGAGGAAGGACACACACACACCGTCTGAGAGAAGGAGCGAGGAAGGACGCACACACACCGTCTGAGAGAAGGAGCGGGGAAGGACACACACACACCGTCTGAGAGAAGGAGCGGGGAAGGACACACACCGTCTGAGAGAAGGAGGACACACACCGTCTGAGAGAAGGAGTGAGGAAGGACACACACCGTCTGAGAGAAGGAGCGAGGAAGGACACACACACACCGTCTGAGAGAAGGAGTGAGGAAGGACACACACCGTCTGAGAGAAGGAGCGAGGAAGGACACACACCGTCTGAGAGAAGGAGCGAGGAAGGACACACACCGTCTGAGAGAAGGAGCGAGGAAGGACACACACCGTCTGAGAGAAGGAGTGAGGAAGAACACACACACACCGTCTGAGAGAAGGAGCGAGGAAGGACACACACCATCTGAGAGAAGGAGTGAGGAAGGACACACACCGTCTGAGAGAACGAGCGAGGAAGAACACACACCGTCTGAGAGAAGGAGCGAGGAAGGAGACACACACACCGTCTGAGAGAAGGAGCGAGGAAGAACACACACACACCGTCTGAGATAAGGAGCGAGGAAGGACACACACCGTCTGAGAGAAGGAGCGAGGAAGGAGACACACACACCGTCTGAGAGAAGGAGCGAGGATGGACACACACCATCTGAGAGAAGGAGCGAGGAAGGACACACACCGTCTGAGAGAAGGAGCGGGGAAAGACACACCGTCTGAGAGAAGGAGTGAGGAAGGACACACACCGTCTGAGAGAAGGAGCGAGGAAGGACACACACACACCGTCTGAGATAAGTAGCGGGGAAGGACACACACCGTCTGAGAGAAGGAGCGAGGAAGGACACACACCGTCTGAGAGAAGGAGGACACACACCGTCTGAGAGAAGGAGCGAGGAAGGACACACACACCGTCTGAGAGAAGGAGCGAGGAAGGACACACACCGTCTGAGAGAAGGAGCGAGGAAGGACACACACCGTCTGAGAGGAGCGAGGAAGGACACACACCGTCTGAGAGAAGGAGCGGGGAAGGACACACACCATCTGAGAGAAGGAGCGAGGAAGGACACAACCGTCTGAGAGAAGGAGCGGGGAAGGACACACACCGTCTGAGAGAAGGAGCGGGGAAGGACACACACCGTCTGAGAGAAGGAGCGAGGAAGGACACAAACCGTCTGAGAGAAGGAGCGGGGAAGGACACACACCGTCTGAGAGAAGGAGCGGGGAAGGACACACACCGTCTGAGAGAAGGAGCGAGGAAGGACACAAACCGTCTGAGAGAAGGAGCGAGGAAGGACACACACACACCGTCTGAGAGAAGGAGCGAGGAAGGACACACACACACCGTCTGAGAGAAGGAGCGAGGAAGGACACACACCGTCTGAGAGAAGGAGCGAGGAAGGACACACACACACCGTCTGAGAGAAGGAGCGAGGAAGGACACACACCGTCTGAGAGAAGGAGCGAGGAAGGACACACACCATCTGAGAGAAGGAGTGAGGAAGGACACACACCGTCTGAGAGAAGGAGCGAGGAAGGACACACACACACCGTCTGAGAGAAGGAGCGGGGAAGGACACACACACACCGTCTGAGAGAAGGAGCGGGGAAGGACACACACACACCGTCTGAGAGAAGGAGCGAGGAAGGACACACACACACCGTCTGAGAGAAGGAGCGGGGAAGGACACACACCGTCTGAGAGAAGGAGCGAGGAAGGACACACACCGTCTGAGAGAAGGAGGACACACACCGTCTGAGAGAAGGAGGACACACCGTCTGAGAGAAGGAGCGGGGAAGGACACACACTGTCTGAGAGAAGGAGCGAGGAAGGACACACACCGTCTGAGAGAAGGAGTGAGGATGGACACACACACACCGTCTGAGAGAAGGAGTTTTATTTATTTATTATTTTTTTATTTTATTTCACCTTTATTTAACCAGGTAGGCTAGTTGAGAACAAGTTCTCATTTGCAACTGCGACCTGGCCAAGATAAAGCATAGCAGTGTGAACAGACAACACAGAGTTACACATGGAGTAAACAATTAACAAGTCAATAACACAGTAGAAAAAAAATGGGCAGTCTATATACAATGTGTGCAAAAGGCATGAGGAGGTAGGCGAATAATACAATTTTGCAGATTAACACTGGGGTGATAAATGATCAGATGGTCATGTACAGGTAGAGATATTGGTGTGCAAAAGAGCAGAAAAGTAAATAAAAAATAAATAAAAAAACAGTATAAAAACAGTATGGGAATGAGGTAGGTGAAAATGGGTGGGCTATTTACCAATAGACTATGTACAGCTGCAGCGATCGGTTAGCTGCTCGGATAGCTGATGTTTGAAGTTGGTGAGGGAGATAAAAGTCTCCAACTTCAGCGATTTTTGCAGTTCTGTTCCAGTCACAGGCAGCAGAGTACTGGAACGAAAGGCGGCCAAATGAGGTGTTGGCTTTAGGGATGATCAGTGAGATACACCTGCTGGAGCGTGTGCTACGGATGGGTGTTGCCATCGTGACCAGTGAACTGAGATAAGGCGGAGCTTTACCTAGCATGGACTTGTAGATGACCTGGAGCCAGTGGGTCTGGCGACGAATATGTAGCGAGGCCAGCCGACTAGAGCATACAAGTCGCAGTGGTGGGTGGTATAAGGTGCTTTGGTGACAAAACGGATGGCACTATGATAGACTGCATCCAGTTTGCTGAGTAGAGTGTTGGAAGCCATTTTGTAGATGACATCGCCGAAATCGAGGATCGGTAGGATAGTCAGTTTTACTAGGGTAAGCTTGGCGGCGTGAGTGAAGGAGGCTTTGTTGCGGAATAGAAAGCCGACTCTTGATTTGATTTTCGATTGGAGATGTTTGATGTGAGTCTGGAAGGAGAGTTTGCAGTCTAGCCAGACACCTAGGTACTTATAGATGTCCACATATTCAAGGTCGGAACCATCCAGGGTGGTGATGCTAGTCGGGCATGCGGGTGCAGGCAGCGATCTGTTGAAAAGCATGCATTTGGTTTTACTCGCGTTAAGAGCAGTTGGAGGCCACGGAAGGAGTGCTGTATGGCATTGAAGCTCGTTTGGAGGTTAGATAGCACAGTGTCCAATGACGGGCCGAAAGTATATAGAATGGTGTCGTCTGCGTAGAGGTGGATCAGGGAATCGCCCGCAGCAAGAGCAACATCATTGATATATACAGAGAAAAGAGTCGGCCCGAGAATTGAACCCTGTGGCACCCCCATAGAGACTGCCAGAGGACCGGACAGCATGCCCTCCGATTTGACACACTGAACTCTGTCTGCAAAGTAATTGGTGAACCAGGCAAGGCAGTCATCCGAGAAACCGAGGCTATTGAGTCTGCCGATAAGAATATGGTGATTGACAGAGTCGAAAGCCTTGGCGAGGTCGATGAAGACGGCTGCACAGTACTGTCTTTTATAGATGGCGGTTATGATATCGTTTAGTACCTTGAGCGTGGCTGAGGTGCACCCGTGACCGGCTCGGAAACCAGATTGCACAGCGGAGAAGGTACGGTGGGATTCGAGATGGTCAGTGACCTGTTTGTTGACTTAGATAGGCAGGGCAGGATGGATATAGGTCTATAGCAGTTTGGGTCCAGGGTGTCTCCGCCTTTGAAGAGGGGGATGACTGCGGCAGCTTTCAATCCTTGGGGATCTCAGACGATATGAAAGAGAGGTTGAACAGGCTGGTAATAGGGGTTGCGACAATGGCGGCAGATAGTTTCAGAAATAGAGGGTCCAGATTGTCAAGCCCAGCTGATTTGTACGGGTCTAGGTTTTGCAGCTCTTTCAGAACGTCTGCTATCTGGATTTGGGTAAAGGAGAACCTGGAGAGGCTTGGGCGAGGAGCTGCAGGGGGGGCGGAGCTGTTGGCCGAGGTTGGAGTAGCCAGGCGGAAGGCATGACCAGCCGTTGAGAAGTGCTTATTGAAGCTTTCGATAATCGTGGATTTATCGGTGGAGACCGTGTTACCTAGCCTCAGTGCAGTGGGCAGCTGGGAGGAGGTGCTCTTGTTCTCCATGGACTTCACAGTGTCCCAGAACTTTTTGAGGATGGACACACACCGTCTGAGAGAAGGAGCGAGGAAGGACACACAGTCTGAGAGAAGGAGCGAAGAAGGACACACACACAGTCTGAGAGAAGGAGCGAGGAAGGACACACACCGTCTGAGAGAAGGAGCGAGGAAGGACACACACACAGTCTGAGAGAAGGTGTAGGGTAGGGAGTAGCCTAGCAGGGTGAGGTGTTAAGAGCGTAGGGAGTAGCCTAGCAGGGTGAGGTGTTAAGAGCGTAGGGAGTAGCCTAGCAGGGTGAGGTGTTAAGAGGGTAGGGAGTAGCCTAGCAGGGTGAGGTGTTAAGAGCGTAGGGAGTAGCCTAGCAGGGTGAGGTGTTAAGAGCGTAGGGATTAGCCTAGCAGGGTGAGGTGTTAAGAGCGTAGGGAGTAGCCTAGC